>NC_068410.1:425570-451934 GCF_023724105.1 Carassius gibelio | reverse complement strand
GTCATTGAATTCGCCTGATGAGAACACTGTGGGAAGGTTCGAAACGCGTCGCGACAGACCTGAATGACAAAATTTGAAGACATTTAAAAATAAACAGCCGGCATCATTAGGGTGGTGATGCGTCTGAGCACAATATATGTTTATTCAATTTTTCTTCTCCGTCCATACAGACGTTGAGATGTGTACTTTTAGAGTAATATACCCCTTAACCACATCTAAACCTTAACCTACCATCGGTTTTTCTTCACACACCCCTGAGAAAAACAGCCCGTGTGGCTGTAGCCCGGGTTTGGGATTTTTTACAGAGCCTAAAAAAATATTTTAGACTGGCGTTGGCTTTCTGTGGGGAAGTGTTGGCTGTTGTGTGTGTGATTTGGGGGTGTGCTTGTGACTCTTGGCGGCCGGTGGGACTCAGGACCGTGCACAACCGTTTTCGAATCCTTCGGGATTCGGATTCTGGATTTTCCTTCACCTAACCAAGCCAGTGCCGGGTTCCTATGGACCTCGAGTTCCCTGTACTCACCTGAATTATGCACAAAGGTGCCTACTTACCTGCTGCAAGTGCCTGCTGATCGACATTATTCGCCTAGTACCTGTAAAAAATTAAAAAACAACAATACAGTTTATTAGTGTGTGAAAGAAACAATTCATGAAGCATCATACAATGCTGAAGGTGGTTATCGGTTGCTATTGGTTGCGAGGTGAGAAGCCCCGCCCTCCTGGCACATAAATGCTGGAGCGAGCTGGGTCAGAGTCATTTTGTCATTGAATTCGCCTGATGAGAACACTGTGGGAAGGTTCGAAACGCGTCGCGACAGACCTGAATGACAAAATTTGAAGACATTTAAAAATAAACAGCCGGCATCATTAGGGTGGTGATGCGTCTGAGCACAATATATGTTTATTCAATTTTTCTTCTCCGTCCATACAGACGTTGAGATGTGTACTTTTAGAGTAATATACCCCTTAACCACATCTAAACCTTAACCTACCATCGGTTTTTCTTCACACACCCCTGAGAAAAACAGCCCGTGTGGCTGTAGCCCGGGTTTGGGATTTTTTACAGAGCCTAAAAAAATATTTTAGACTGGCGTTGGCTTTCTGTGGGGAAGTGTTGGCTGTTGTGTGTGTGATTTGGGGGTGTGCTTGTGACTCTTGGCGGCCGGTGGGACTCAGGACCGTGCACAACCGTTTTCGAATCCTTCGGGATTCGGATTCTGGATTTTCCTTCACCTAACCAAGCCAGTGCCGGGTTCCTATGGACCTCGAGTTCCCTGTACTCACCTGAATTATGCACAAAGGTGCCTACTTACCTGCTGCAAGTGCCTGCTGATCGACATTATTCGCCTAGTACCTGTAAAAAATTAAAAAACAACAATACAGTTTATTAGTGTGTGAAAGAAACAATTCATGAAGCATCATACAATGCTGAAGGTGGTTATCGGTTGCTATTGGTTGCGAGGTGAGAAGCCCCGCCCTCCTGGCACATAAATGCTGGAGCGAGCTGGGTCAGAGTCATTTTGTCATTGAATTCGCCTGATGAGAACACTGTGGGAAGGTTCGAAACGCGTCGCGACAGACCTGAATGACAAAATTTGAAGACATTTAAAAATAAACAGCCGGCATCATTAGGGTGGTGATGCGTCTGAGCACAATATATGTTTATTCAATTTTTCTTCTCCGTCCATACAGACGTTGAGATGTGTACTTTTAGAGTAATATACCCCTTAACCACATCTAAACCTTAACCTACCATCGGTTTTTCTTCACACACCCCTGAGAAAAACAGCCCGTGTGGCTGTAGCCCGGGTTTGGGATTTTTTACAGAGCCTAAAAAAATATTTTAGACTGGCGTTGGCTTTCTGTGGGGAAGTGTTGGCTGTTGTGTGTGATTTGGGGGTGTGCTTGTGACTCTTGGCGGCCGGTGGGACTCAGGACCGTGCACAACCGTTTTCGAATCCTTCGGGATTCGGATTCTGGATTTTCCTTCACCTAACCAAGCCAGTGCCGGGTTCCTATGGACCTCGAGTTCCCTGTACTCACCTGAATTATGCACAAAGGTGCCTACTTACCTGCTGCAAGTGCCTGCTGATCGACATTATTCGCCTAGTACCTGTAAAAAATTAAAAAACAACAATACAGTTTATTAGTGTGTGAAAGAAACAATTCATGAAGCATCATACAATGCTGAAGGTGGTTATCGGTTGCTATTGGTTGCGAGGTGAGAAGCCCCGCCCTCCTGGCACATAAATGCTGGAGCGAGCTGGGTCAGAGTCATTTTGTCATTGAATTCGCCTGATGAGAACACTGTGGGAAGGTTCGAAACGCGTCGCGACAGACCTGAATGACAAAATTTGAAGACATTTAAAAATAAACAGCCGGCATCATTAGGGTGGTGATGCGTCTGAGCACAATATATGTTTATTCAATTTTTCTTCTCCGTCCATACAGACGTTGAGATGTGTACTTTTAGAGTAATATACCCCTTAACCACATCTAAACCTTAACCTACCATCGGTTTTTCTTCACACACCCCTGAGAAAAACAGCCCGTGTGGCTGTAGCCCGGGTTTGGGATTTTTTACAGAGCCTAAAAAAATATTTTAGACTGGCGTTGGCTTTCTGTGGGGAAGTGTTGGCTGTTGTGTGTGTGATTTGGGGGTGTGCTTGTGACTCTTGGCGGCCGGTGGGACTCAGGACCGTGCACAACCGTTTTCGAATCCTTCGGGATTCGGATTCTGGATTTTCCTTCACCTAACCAAGCCAGTGCCGGGTTCCTATGGACCTCGAGTTCCCTGTACTCACCTGAATTATGCACAAAGGTGCCTACTTACCTGCTGCAAGTGCCTGCTGATCGACATTATTCGCCTAGTACCTGTAAAAAATTAAAAAACAACAATACAGTTTATTAGTGTGTGAAAGAAACAATTCATGAAGCATCATACAATGCTGAAGGTGGTTATCGGTTGCTATTGGTTGCGAGGTGAGAAGCCCCGCCCTCCTGGCACATAAATGCTGGAGCGAGCTGGGTCAGAGTCATTTTGTCATTGAATTCGCCTGATGAGAACACTGTGGGAAGGTTCGAAACGCGTCGCGACAGACCTGAATGACAAAATTTGAAGACATTTAAAAATAAACAGCCGGCATCATTAGGGTGGTGATGCGTCTGAGCACAATATATGTTTATTCAATTTTTCTTCTCCGTCCATACAGACGTTGAGATGTGTACTTTTAGAGTAATATACCCCTTAACCACATCTAAACCTTAACCTACCATCGGTTTTTCTTCACACACCCCTGAGAAAAACAGCCCGTGTGGCTGTAGCCCGGGTTTGGGATTTTTTACAGAGCCTAAAAAAATATTTTAGACTGGCGTTGGCTTTCTGTGGGGAAGTGTTGGCTGTTGTGTGTGATTTGGGGGTGTGCTTGTGACTCTTGGCGGCCGGTGGGACTCAGGACCGTGCACAACCGTTTTCGAATCCTTCGGGATTCGGATTCTGGATTTTCCTTCACCTAACCAAGCCAGTGCCGGGTTCCTATGGACCTCGAGTTCCCTGTACTCACCTGAATTATGCACAAAGGTGCCTACTTACCTGCTGCAAGTGCCTGCTGATCGACATTATTCGCCTAGTACCTGTAAAAAATTAAAAAACAACAATACAGTTTATTAGTGTGTGAAAGAAACAATTCATGAAGCATCATACAATGCTGAAGGTGGTTATCGGTTGCTATTGGTTGCGAGGTGAGAAGCCCCGCCCTCCTGGCACATAAATGCTGGAGCGAGCTGGGTCAGAGTCATTTTGTCATTGAATTCGCCTGATGAGAACACTGTGGGAAGGTTCGAAACGCGTCGCGACAGACCTGAATGACAAAATTTGAAGACATTTAAAAATAAACAGCCGGCATCATTAGGGTGGTGATGCGTCTGAGCACAATATATGTTTATTCAATTTTTCTTCTCCGTCCATACAGACGTTGAGATGTGTACTTTTAGAGTAATATACCCCTTAACCACATCTAAACCTTAACCTACCATCGGTTTTTCTTCACACACCCCTGAGAAAAACAGCCCGTGTGGCTGTAGCCCGGGTTTGGGATTTTTTACAGAGCCTAAAAAAATATTTTAGACTGGCGTTGGCTTTCTGTGGGGAAGTGTTGGCTGTTGTGTGTGATTTGGGGGTGTGCTTGTGACTCTTGGCGGCCGGTGGGACTCAGGACCGTGCACAACCGTTTTCGAATCCTTCGGGATTCGGATTCTGGATTTTCCTTCACCTAACCAAGCCAGTGCCGGGTTCCTATGGACCTCGAGTTCCCTGTACTCACCTGAATTATGCACAAAGGTGCCTACTTACCTGCTGCAAGTGCCTGCTGATCGACATTATTCGCCTAGTACCTGTAAAAAATTAAAAAACAACAATACAGTTTATTAGTGTGTGAAAGAAACAATTCATGAAGCATCATACAATGCTGAAGGTGGTTATCGGTTGCTATTGGTTGCGAGGTGAGAAGCCCCGCCCTCCTGGCACATAAATGCTGGAGCGAGCTGGGTCAGAGTCATTTTGTCATTGAATTCGCCTGATGAGAACACTGTGGGAAGGTTCGAAACGCGTCGCGACAGACCTGAATGACAAAATTTGAAGACATTTAAAAATAAACAGCCGGCATCATTAGGGTGGTGATGCGTCTGAGCACAATATATGTTTATTCAATTTTTCTTCTCCGTCCATACAGACGTTGAGATGTGTACTTTTAGAGTAATATACCCCTTAACCACATCTAAACCTTAACCTACCATCGGTTTTTCTTCACACACCCCTGAGAAAAACAGCCCGTGTGGCTGTAGCCCGGGTTTGGGATTTTTTACAGAGCCTAAAAAAATATTTTAGACTGGCGTTGGCTTTCTGTGGGGAAGTGTTGGCTGTTGTGTGTGATTTGGGGGTGTGCTTGTGACTCTTGGCGGCCGGTGGGACTCAGGACCGTGCACAACCGTTTTCGAATCCTTCGGGATTCGGATTCTGGATTTTCCTTCACCTAACCAAGCCAGTGCCGGGTTCCTATGGACCTCGAGTTCCCTGTACTCACCTGAATTATGCACAAAGGTGCCTACTTACCTGCTGCAAGTGCCTGCTGATCGACATTATTCGCCTAGTACCTGTAAAAAATTAAAAAACAACAATACAGTTTATTAGTGTGTGAAAGAAACAATTCATGAAGCATCATACAATGCTGAAGGTGGTTATCGGTTGCTATTGGTTGCGAGGTGAGAAGCCCCGCCCTCCTGGCACATAAATGCTGGAGCGAGCTGGGTCAGAGTCATTTTGTCATTGAATTCGCCTGATGAGAACACTGTGGGAAGGTTCGAAACGCGTCGCGACAGACCTGAATGACAAAATTTGAAGACATTTAAAAATAAACAGCCGGCATCATTAGGGTGGTGATGCGTCTGAGCACAATATATGTTTATTCAATTTTTCTTCTCCGTCCATACAGACGTTGAGATGTGTACTTTTAGAGTAATATACCCCTTAACCACATCTAAACCTTAACCTACCATCGGTTTTTCTTCACACACCCCTGAGAAAAACAGCCCGTGTGGCTGTAGCCCGGGTTTGGGATTTTTTACAGAGCCTAAAAAAATATTTTAGACTGGCGTTGGCTTTCTGTGGGGAAGTGTTGGCTGTTGTGTGTGATTTGGGGGTGTGCTTGTGACTCTTGGCGGCCGGTGGGACTCAGGACCGTGCACAACCGTTTTCGAATCCTTCGGGATTCGGATTCTGGATTTTCCTTCACCTAACCAAGCCAGTGCCGGGTTCCTATGGACCTCGAGTTCCCTGTACTCACCTGAATTATGCACAAAGGTGCCTACTTACCTGCTGCAAGTGCCTGCTGATCGACATTATTCGCCTAGTACCTGTAAAAAATTAAAAAACAACAATACAGTTTATTAGTGTGTGAAAGAAACAATTCATGAAGCATCATACAATGCTGAAGGTGGTTATCGGTTGCTATTGGTTGCGAGGTGAGAAGCCCCGCCCTCCTGGCACATAAATGCTGGAGCGAGCTGGGTCAGAGTCATTTTGTCATTGAATTCGCCTGATGAGAACACTGTGGGAAGGTTCGAAACGCGTCGCGACAGACCTGAATGACAAAATTTGAAGACATTTAAAAATAAACAGCCGGCATCATTAGGGTGGTGATGCGTCTGAGCACAATATATGTTTATTCAATTTTTCTTCTCCGTCCATACAGACGTTGAGATGTGTACTTTTAGAGTAATATACCCCTTAACCACATCTAAACCTTAACCTACCATCGGTTTTTCTTCACACACCCCTGAGAAAAACAGCCCGTGTGGCTGTAGCCCGGGTTTGGGATTTTTTACAGAGCCTAAAAAAATATTTTAGACTGGCGTTGGCTTTCTGTGGGGAAGTGTTGGCTGTTGTGTGTGATTTGGGGGTGTGCTTGTGACTCTTGGCGGCCGGTGGGACTCAGGACCGTGCACAACCGTTTTCGAATCCTTCGGGATTCGGATTCTGGATTTTCCTTCACCTAACCAAGCCAGTGCCGGGTTCCTATGGACCTCGAGTTCCCTGTACTCACCTGAATTATGCACAAAGGTGCCTACTTACCTGCTGCAAGTGCCTGCTGATCGACATTATTCGCCTAGTACCTGTAAAAAATTAAAAAACAACAATACAGTTTATTAGTGTGTGAAAGAAACAATTCATGAAGCATCATACAATGCTGAAGGTGGTTATCGGTTGCTATTGGTTGCGAGGTGAGAAGCCCCGCCCTCCTGGCACATAAATGCTGGAGCGAGCTGGGTCAGAGTCATTTTGTCATTGAATTCGCCTGATGAGAACACTGTGGGAAGGTTCGAAACGCGTCGCGACAGACCTGAATGACAAAATTTGAAGACATTTAAAAATAAACAGCCGGCATCATTAGGGTGGTGATGCGTCTGAGCACAATATATGTTTATTCAATTTTTCTTCTCCGTCCATACAGACGTTGAGATGTGTACTTTTAGAGTAATATACCCCTTAACCACATCTAAACCTTAACCTACCATCGGTTTTTCTTCACACACCCCTGAGAAAAACAGCCCGTGTGGCTGTAGCCCGGGTTTGGGATTTTTTACAGAGCCTAAAAAAATATTTTAGACTGGCGTTGGCTTTCTGTGGGGAAGTGTTGGCTGTTGTGTGTGATTTGGGGGGTGTGCTTGTGACTCTTGGCGGCCGGTGGGACTCAGGACCGTGCACAACCGTTTTCGAATCCTTCGGGATTCGGATTCTGGATTTTCCTTCACCTAACCAAGCCAGTGCCGGGTTCCTATGGACCTCGAGTTCCCTGTACTCACCTGAATTATGCACAAAGGTGCCTACTTACCTGCTGCAAGTGCCTGCTGATCGACATTATTCGCCTAGTACCTGTAAAAAATTAAAAAACAACAATACAGTTTATTAGTGTGTGAAAGAAACAATTCATGAAGCATCATACAATGCTGAAGGTGGTTATCGGTTGCTATTGGTTGCGAGGTGAGAAGCCCCGCCCCTCCTGGCACATAAATGCTGGAGCGAGCTGGGTCAGAGTCATTTTGTCATTGAATTCGCCTGATGAGAACACTGTGGGAAGGTTCGAAACGCGTCGCGACAGACCTGAATGACAAAATTTGAAGACATTTAAAAATAAACAGCCGGCATCATTAGGGTGGTGATGCGTCTGAGCACAATATATGTTTATTCAATTTTTTCTTCTCCGTCCATACAGACGTTGAGATGTGTACTTTTAGAGTAATATACCCCTTAACCACATCTAAACCTTAACCTACCATCGGTTTTTCTTCACACACCCCTGAGAAAAACAGCCCGTGTGGCTGTAGCCCGGGTTTGGGATTTTTTACAGAGCCTAAAAAAATATTTTAGACTGGCGTTGGCTTTCTGTGGGGAAGTGTTGGCTGTTGTGTGTGATTTTGGGGCTGTGCTTGTGACTCTTGGCGGCCGGTGGGACTCAGGACCGTGCACAACCGTTTTCGAATCCTTCGGGATTCGGATTCTGGATTTTCCTTCACCTAACCAAGCCAGTGCCGGGTTCCTATGGACCTCGAGTTCCCTGTACTCACCTGAATTATGCACAAAGGTGCCTACTTACCTGCTGCAAGTGCCTGCTGATCGACATTATTCGCCTAGTACCTGTAAAAAATTAAAAAACAACAATACAGTTTATTAGTGTGTGAAAGAAAACAATTCATGAAGCATCATACAATGCTGAAGGTGGGTTATCGGTTGCTATTGGTTGCGAGGTGAGAAGCCCCGCCCTCCTGGCACATAAATGCTGGAGCGAGCTGGGTCAGAGTCATTTTGTCATTGAATTCGCCTGATGAGAACACTGTGGGAAGGTTCGAAACGCGTCGCGACAGACCTGAATGACAAAATTTGAAGACATTTAAAAATAAACAGCCGGCATCATTAGGGTGGTGATGCGTCTGAGCACAATATATGTTTATTCAATTTTTCTTCTCCGTCCATACAGACGTTGAGATGTGTACTTTTAGAGTAATATACCCCTTAACCACATCTAAACCTTAACCTTACCATCGGTTTTTTCTTCACACACCCCTGAGAAAAACAGCCCGTGTGGCTGTAGCCCGGGTTTGGGATTTTTTACAGAGCCTAAAAAAATATTTTAGACTGGCGTTTGGCTTTCTGTGGGGAAGTGTTGGCTGTTGTGTGTGATTTGGGGGGTGTGCTTGTGACTCTTGGCGGCCGGTGGGACTCAGGACCGTGCACAACCGTTTTTCGAATCCTTCGGGATTCGGATTCTGGATTTTCCTTCACCTAACCAAGCCAGTGCCGGGTTCCTATGGACCTCGAGTTCCCTGTACTCACCTGAAATTATGCACAAAGGTGCCTACTTACCTGCTGCAAGTGCCTGCTGATCGACATTATTCGCCTAGTACCTGTAAAAAATTAAAAAACAAACAATACAGTTTATTAGTGTGTGAAAGAAACAATTCATGAAGCATCATACAATGCTGAAGGTGGTTATCGGTTGCTATTGGTTGCGAGGTGAGAAGCCCCGCCCTCCTGGCACATAAATGCTGGAGCGAGCTGGGTCAGAGTCATTTTGTCATTGAATTCGCCTGATGAGAACACTGTGGGAAGGTTCGAAACGCGTCGCGACAGACCTGAATGACAAAATTTGAAGACATTTAAAAATAAACAGCCGGCATCATTAGGGTGGGTGATGCGTCTGAGCACAATATATGTTTATTCAATTTTTCTTCTCCGTCCATACAGACGTTGAGATGTGTACTTTTAGAGTAATATACCCCCTTAACCACATCTAAACCTTAACCTACCATCGGTTTTTCTTCACACACCCCTGAGAAAAACAGCCCGTTGTGGCTGTAGACCGGGTTTGGGATTTTTACAGAGCCTAAAAAAATATTTTAGACTGGCGTTGGCTTTCTGTGGGGAAGTGTTGGCTGTTGTGTGTGATTTGGGGGTGTGCTTGTGACTCTTGGCGGCCGGTGGGGACTCAGGAGACCGTGCACAACCGTTTTCGAATCCTTCGGGATTCGGATTCTGGATTTTCCTTCACCTAACCAAGCCAGTGCGCGGGTTCCTATGGACCTCGAGTTCCCTGTACTCACCTGAATTATGCACAAAGGTGCCTACTTACCTGCTGCAAGTGCCTGCTGATCGACATTATTCGCCTAGTACCTGTAAAAAATTAAAAAACAACAATACAGTTTTATTAGTGTGTGAAAGAAACAATTCATGAAGCATCATACAATGCTGAAGGTGGTTATCGGTTGCTATTGGTTGCGAGGTGAGAAGCCCCGCCCTCCTGGCACATAAATGCTGGAGCGAGCTGGGTCAGAGTCATTTTTGTCATTGAATTCGCCTGATGAGAACACTGTGGGAAGGTTCGAAACGCGTCGCGACAGACCTGAATGACAAAATTTGAAGACATTTAAAAATAAACAGCCGGCATCATTAGGGTGGTGATGCGTCTGAGCACAATATATGTTTATTCAATTTTTCTTCTCCGTCCATACAGACGTTGAGATGTGTACTTTTAGAGTAATATACCCCTTAACCACATCTAAACCTTAACCTACCATCGGTTTTTCTTCACACACCCCTGAGAAAAAACAGCCCGTGTGGCTGTAGCCCGGGTTTGGGATTTTTTTACAGAGCCTAAAAAAATATTTTAGACTGGCGTTGGCTTTCTGTGGGGAAGTGTTGGCTGTTGTGTGTGATTTGGGGGTGTGCTTGTGACTCTTGGCGGGCCGGTGGGACTCAGGACCCGTGCACAACCGTTTTCGAATCCTTCGGGGATTCGGATTCTGGATTTTCCTTCCACCTAACCAAGCCAGTGCCGGGTTCCTATGGACCTCGAGTTCCCTGTACTCACCTGAATTATGCATCAAAGGTGCCTACTTACCTGCTGCAAGTGCCTGCTGATCGACATTATTCGCCTAGTACCTGTAAAAAATTAAAAAACAACAATACAGTTTATTAGTGTGTGAAAGAAACAATTCATGAAGCATCATACAATGCTGAAGGTGGTTATCGGTTGCTATTGGTTGCGAGGTGAGAAGCCCCGCCCTCCTGGCACATAAATGCTGGAGCGAGCTGGGTCAGAGTCATTTTGTCATTGAATTCGCCTGATGAGAACACTGTGGGAAGGTTCGAAACGCGTCGCGACAGACCTGAATGACAAAATTTGAAGACATTTAAAAATAAACAGCCGGCATCATTAGGGGTGGTGATGCGTCTGAGCACAATATATGTTTATTCAATTTTTCTTCTCCGTCCATACAGACGTTGAGATGTGTACTTTTAGAGTAATATACCCCTTAACCACATCTAAACCTTAACCTACCATCGGTTTTTCTTCACACACCCCTGAGAAAAACAGCCCGTGTGGGCTGTAGCCCGGGTTTGGGATTTTTTACAGAGCCTAAAAAAATATTTTAGACTGGCGTTGGCTTTCTGTGGGGAAGTGTTGGCTGTTGTGTGTGATTTGGGGGTGTGCTTGTGACTCTTGGCGGCCGGTGGGACTCAGGACCGTGCACAACCGTTTTCGAATCCTTCGGGATTCGGATTCTGGATTTTCCTTCACCTAACCAAGCCAGTGCCGGGTTCCTATGGACCTCGAGTTCCCTGTACTCACCTGAATTATGCACAAAGGTGCCTACTTACCTGCTGCAAGTGCCTGCTGATCGACATTATTCGCCTAGTACCTGTAAAAAATTAAAAAACATCAATACAGTTTATTAGTGTGTGAAAGAAACAATTCATGAAGCATCATACAATGCTGAAGGTGGTTATCGGTTTGCTATTGGTTGCGAGGTGAGAAGCCCCGCCCTCCTGGCACATAAATGCTGGAGCGAGCTGGGTCAGAGTCATTTTGTCATTGAATTCGCCTGATGAGAACACTGTGGGAAGGTTCGAAACGCGTCGCGGACAGACCTGAATGACAAAATTTGAAGACATTTAAAAATAAAACAGCCGGCATCATTAGGGTGGTGATGCGTCTGAGCACAATATATGTTTATTCAATTTTTCTTCTCCGTCCATACAGACGTTTGAGATGTGGTACTTTTAGAGTAATATACCCCCTTAACCACATCTAAACCTTAACCTACCATCGGTTTTTTCTTCACACACCCCTGAGAAAAACAGCCCGTGTGGCTGTAGCCCGGGTTTGGGATTTTTTACAGAGCCTAAAAAAAATATTTTAGACTGGCGTTGGCTTTCTGTGGGGAAGTGTTGGCTGTTGTGTGTGATTTGGGGGTGTGCTTGTGGACTCTTGGCGGGCCGGTGGGACTCAGGACCGTGCACAACCGTTTTCGAATCCTTCGGGATTCGGATTCTGGATTTTCCTTCACCTAACCAAGCCAGTGCCGGGTTCCTATGGACCTCGAGTTCCCTGTACTCACCTGAATTATGCACAAAGGTGCCTACTTACCTGCTGCAAAGTGCCTGCTGATCGACATTATTCGCCTAGTACCTGTAAAAAATTAAAAAACAACAATACAGTTTATTAGTGTGTGAAAGAAACAATTCATGAAGCATCATACAATGCTGAAGGTGGTTATCGGTTGCTATTGGTTGCGAGGTGAGAAGCCCCGCCCTCCTGGCACATAAATGCTGGAGCGAGCTGGGTCAGAGTCATTTTGTCATTGAATTCGCCTGATGAGAACACTGTGGGAAGGTTCGAAACGCGTCGCGACAGACCTGAATGACAAAATTTGAAGACATTTAAAAATAAACAGCCGGCATCATTAGGGTGGTGATGCGTCTGAGCACAATATATGTTTATTCAATTTTTCTTCTCCGTCCATACAGACGTTGAGATGTGTACTTTTAGAGTAATATACCCCTTAACCACATCTAAACCTTAACCTACCATCGGTTTTTCTTCACACACCCCTGAGAAAAACAGCCCGTGTGGCTGTAGCCCGGGTTTGGGATTTTTTACAGAGCCTAAAAAAATATTTTAGACTGGCGTTGGCTTTCTGTGGGGAAGTGTTGGCTGTTGTGTGTGATTTGGGGGTGTGCTTGTGACTCTTGGCGGCCGGTGGGACTCAGGACCGTGCACAACCGTTTTCGAATCCTTCGGGATTCGGATTCTGGATTTTCCTTCACCTAACCAAGCCAGTGCCGGGTTCCTATGGACCTCGAGTTCCCTGTACTCACCTGAATTATGCACAAAGGTGCCTACTTACCTGCTGCAAGTGCCTGCTGATCGACATTATTCGCCTAGTACCTGTAAAAAATTAAAAAACAACAATACAGTTTATTAGTGTGTGAAAGAAACAATTCATGAAGCATCATACAATGCTGAAGGTGGTTATCGGTTGCTATTGGTTGCGAGGTGAGAAGCCCCGCCCTCCTGGCACATAAATGCTGGAGCGAGCTGGGTCAGAGTCATTTTGTCATTGAATTCGCCTGATGAGAACACTGTGGGAAGGTTCGAAACGCGTCGCGACAGACCTGAATGACAAAATTTGAAGACATTTAAAAATAAACAGCCGGCATCATTAGGGTGGTGATGCGTCTGAGCACAATATATGTTTATTCAATTTTTCTTCTCCGTCCATACAGACGTTGAGATGTGTACTTTTAGAGTAATATACCCCTTAACCACATCTAAACCTTAACCTACCATCGGTTTTTCTTCACACACCCCTGAGAAAAACAGCCCGTGTGGCTGTAGCCCGGGTTTGGGATTTTTTACAGAGCCTAAAAAAATATTTTAGACTGGCGTTGGCTTTCTGTGGGGAAGTGTTGGCTGTTGTGTGTGATTTGGGGCTGTGCTTGTGACTCTTGGCGGCCGGTGGGACTCAGGACCGTGCACAACCGTTTTCGAATCCTTCGGGATTCGGATTCTGGATTTTCCTTCACCTAACCAAGCCAGTGCCGGGTTCCTATGGACCTCGAGTTCCCTGTACTCACCTGAATTATGCACAAAGGTGCCTACTTACCTGCTGCAAGTGCCTGCTGATCGACATTATTCGCCTAGTACCTGTAAAAAATTAAAAAACAACAATACAGTTTATTAGTGTGTGAAAGAAACAATTCATGAAGCATCATACAATGCTGAAGGTGGTTATCGGTTGCTATTGGTTGCGAGGTGAGAAGCCCCGCCCTCCTGGCACATAAATGCTGGAGCGAGCTGGGTCAGAGTCATTTTGTCATTGAATTCGCCTGATGAGAACACTGTGGGAAGGTTCGAAACGCGTCGCGACAGACCTGAATGACAAAATTTGAAGACATTTAAAAATAAACAGCCGGCATCATTAGGGTGGTGATGCGTCTGAGCACAATATATGTTTATTCAATTTTTCTTCTCCGTCCATACAGACGTTGAGATGTGTACTTTTAGAGTAATATACCCCTTAACCACATCTAAACCTTAACCTACCATCGGTTTTTCTTCACACACCCCTGAGAAAAACAGCCCGTGTGGCTGTAGCCCGGGTTTGGGATTTTTTACAGAGCCTAAAAAAATATTTTAGACTGGCGTTGGCTTTCTGTGGGGAAGTGTTGGCTGTTGTGTGTGATTTGGGGGTGTGCTTGTGACTCTTGGCGGCCGGTGGGACTCAGGACCGTGCACAACCGTTTTCGAATCCTTCGGGATTCGGATTCTGGATTTTCCTTCACCTAACCAAGCCAGTGCCGGGTTCCTATGGACCTCGAGTTCCCTGTACTCACCTGAATTATGCACAAAGGTGCCTACTTACCTGCTGCAAGTGCCTGCTGATCGACATTATTCGCCTAGTACCTGTAAAAAATTAAAAAACAACAATACAGTTTATTAGTGTGTGAAAGAAACAATTCATGAAGCATCATACAATGCTGAAGGTGGTTATCGGTTGCTATTGGTTGCGAGGTGAGAAGCCCCGCCCTCCTGGCACATAAATGCTGGAGCGAGCTGGGTCAGAGTCATTTTGTCATTGAATTCGCCTGATGAGAACACTGTGGGAAGGTTCGAAACGCGTCGCGACAGACCTGAATGACAAAATTTGAAGACATTTAAAAATAAACAGCCGGCATCATTAGGGTGGTGATGCGTCTGAGCACAATATATGTTTATTCAATTTTTCTTCTCCGTCCATACAGACGTTGAGATGTGTACTTTTAGAGTAATATACCCCTTAACCACATCTAAACCTTAACCTACCATCGGTTTTTCTTCACACACCCCTGAGAAAAACAGCCCGTGTGGCTGTAGCCCGGGTTTGGGATTTTTTACAGAGCCTAAAAAAATATTTTAGACTGGCGTTGGCTTTCTGTGGGGAAGTGTTGGCTGTTGTGTGTGATTTGGGGGTGTGCTTGTGACTCTTGGCGGCCGGTGGGACTCAGGACCGTGCACAACCGTTTTCGAATCCTTCGGGATTCGGATTCTGGATTTTCCTTCACCTAACCAAGCCAGTGCCGGGTTCCTATGGACCTCGAGTTCCCTGTACTCACCTGAATTATGCACAAAGGTGCCTACTTACCTGCTGCAAGTGCCTGCTGATCGACATTATTCGCCTAGTACCTGTAAAAAATTAAAAAACAACAATACAGTTTATTAGTGTGTGAAAGAAACAATTCATGAAGCATCATACAATGCTGAAGGTGGTTATCGGTTGCTATTGGTTGCGAGGTGAGAAGCCCCGCCCTCCTGGCACATAAATGCTGGAGCGAGCTGGGTCAGAGTCATTTTGTCATTGAATTCGCCTGATGAGAACACTGTGGGAAGGTTCGAAACGCGTCGCGACAGACCTGAATGACAAAATTTGAAGACATTTAAAAATAAACAGCCGGCATCATTAGGGTGGTGATGCGTCTGAGCACAATATATGTTTATTCAATTTTTCTTCTCCGTCCATACAGACGTTGAGATGTGTACTTTTAGAGTAATATACCCCTTAACCACATCTAAACCTTAACCTACCATCGGTTTTTCTTCACACACCCCTGAGAAAAACAGCCCGTGTGGCTGTAGCCCGGGTTTGGGATTTTTTACAGAGCCTAAAAAAATATTTTAGACTGGCGTTGGCTTTCTGTGGGGAAGTGTTGGCTGTTGTGTGTGATTTGGGGGTGTGCTTGTGACTCTTGGCGGCCGGTGGGACTCAGGACCGTGCACAACCGTTTTCGAATCCTTCGGGATTCGGATTCTGGATTTTCCTTCACCTAACCAAGCCAGTGCCGGGTTCCTATGGACCTCGAGTTCCCTGTACTCACCTGAATTATGCACAAAGGTGCCTACTTACCTGCTGCAAGTGCCTGCTGATCGACATTATTCGCCTAGTACCTGTAAAAAATTAAAAAACAACAATACAGTTTATTAGTGTGTGAAAGAAACAATTCATGAAGCATCATACAATGCTGAAGGTGGTTATCGGTTGCTATTGGTTGCGAGGTGAGAAGCCCCGCCCTCCTGGCACATAAATGCTGGAGCGAGCTGGGTCAGAGTCATTTTGTCATTGAATTCGCCTGATGAGAACACTGTGGGAAGGTTCGAAACGCGTCGCGACAGACCTGAATGACAAAATTTGAAGACATTTAAAAATAAACAGCCGGCATCATTAGGGTGGTGATGCGTCTGAGCACAATATATGTTTATTCAATTTTTCTTCTCCGTCCATACAGACGTTGAGATGTGTACTTTTAGAGTAATATACCCCTTAACCACATCTAAACCTTAACCTACCATCGGTTTTTCTTCACACACCCCTGAGAAAAACAGCCCGTGTGGCTGTAGCCCGGGTTTGGGATTTTTTACAGAGCCTAAAAAAATATTTTAGACTGGCGTTGGCTTTCTGTGGGGAAGTGTTGGCTGTTGTGTGTGATTTGGGGGTGTGCTTGTGACTCTTGGCGGCCGGTGGGACTCAGGACCGTGCACAACCGTTTTCGAATCCTTCGGGATTCGGATTCTGGATTTTCCTTCACCTAACCAAGCCAGTGCCGGGTTCCTATGGACCTCGAGTTCCCTGTACTCACCTGAATTATGCACAAAGGTGCCTACTTACCTGCTGCAAGTGCCTGCTGATCGACATTATTCGCCTAGTACCTGTAAAAAATTAAAAAACAACAATACAGTTTATTAGTGTGTGAAAGAAACAATTCATGAAGCATCATACAATGCTGAAGGTGGTTATCGGTTGCTATTGGTTGCGAGGTGAGAAGCCCCGCCCTCCTGGCACATAAATGCTGGAGCGAGCTGGGTCAGAGTCATTTTGTCATTGAATTCGCCTGATGAGAACACTGTGGGAAGGTTCGAAACGCGTCGCGACAGACCTGAATGACAAAATTTGAAGACATTTAAAAATAAACAGCCGGCATCATTAGGGTGGTGATGCGTCTGAGCACAATATATGTTTATTCAATTTTTCTTCTCCGTCCATACAGACGTTGAGATGTGTACTTTTAGAGTAATATACCCCTTAACCACATCTAAACCTTAACCTACCATCGGTTTTTCTTCACACACCCCTGAGAAAAACAGCCCGTGTGGCTGTAGCCCGGGTTTGGGATTTTTTACAGAGCCTAAAAAAATATTTTAGACTGGCGTTGGCTTTCTGTGGGGAAGTGTTGGCTGTTGTGTGTGATTTGGGGCTGTGCTTGTGACTCTTGGCGGCCGGTGGGACTCAGGACCGTGCACAACCGTTTTCGAATCCTTCGGGATTCGGATTCTGGATTTTCCTTCACCTAACCAAGCCAGTGCCGGGTTCCTATGGACCTCGAGTTCCCTGTACTCACCTGAATTATGCACAAAGGTGCCTACTTACCTGCTGCAAGTGCCTGCTGATCGACATTATTCGCCTAGTACCTGTAAAAAATTAAAAAACAACAATACAGTTTATTAGTGTGTGAAAGAAACAATTCATGAAGCATCATACAATGCTGAAGGTGGTTATCGGTTGCTATTGGTTGCGAGGTGAGAAGCCCCGCCCTCCTGGCACATAAATGCTGGAGCGAGCTGGGTCAGAGTCATTTTGTCATTGAATTCGCCTGATGAGAACACTGTGGGAAGGTTCGAAACGCGTCGCGACAGACCTGAATGACAAAATTTGAAGACATTTAAAAATAAACAGCCGGCATCATTAGGGTGGTGATGCGTCTGAGCACAATATATGTTTATTCAATTTTTCTTCTCCGTCCATACAGACGTTGAGATGTGTACTTTTAGAGTAATATACCCCTTAACCACATCTAAACCTTAACCTACCATCGGTTTTTCTTCACACACCCCTGAGAAAAACAGCCCGTGTGGCTGTAGCCCGGGTTTGGGATTTTTTACAGAGCCTAAAAAAATATTTTAGACCGGCGTTGGCTTTCTGTGGGGAAGTGTTGGCTGTTGTGTGTGATTTGGGGGTGTGCTTGTGACTCTTGGCGGCCGGTGGGACTCAGGACCGTGCACAACCGTTTTCGAATCCTTCGGGATTCGGATTCTGGATTTTCCTTCACCTAACCAAGCCAGTGCCGGGTTCCTATGGACCTCGAGTTCCCTGTACTCACCTGAATTATGCACAAAGGTGCCTACTTACCTGCTGCAAGTGCCTGCTGATCGACATTATTCGCCTAGTACCTGTAAAAAATTAAAAAACAACAATACAGTTTATTAGTGTGTGAAAGAAACAATTCATGAAGCATCATACAATGCTGAAGGTGGTTATCGGTTGCTATTGGTTGCGAGGTGAGAAGCCCCGCCCTCCTGGCACATAAATGCTGGAGCGAGCTGGGTCAGAGTCATTTTGTCATTGAATTCGCCTGATGAGAACACTGTGGGAAGGTTCGAAACGCGTCGCGACAGACCTGAATGACAAAATTTGAAGACATTTAAAAATAAACAGCCGGCATCATTAGGGTGGTGATGCGTCTGAGCACAATATATGTTTATTCAATTTTTCTTCTCCGTCCATACAGACGTTGAGATGTGTACTTTTAGAGTAATATACCCCTTAACCACATCTAAACCTTAACCTACCATCGGTTTTTCTTCACACACCCCTGAGAAAAACAGCCCGTGTGGCTGTAGCCCGGGTTTGGGATTTTTTACAGAGCCTAAAAAAATATTTTAGACTGGCGTTGGCTTTCTGTGGGGAAGTGTTGGCTGTTGTGTGTGATTTGGGGGTGTGCTTGTGACTCTTGGCGGCCGGTGGGACTCAGGACCGTGCACAACCGTTTTCGAATCCTTCGGGATTCGGATTCTGGATTTTCCTTCACCTAACCAAGCCAGTGCCGGGTTCCTATGGACCTCGAGTTCCCTGTACTCACCTGAATTATGCACAAAGGTGCCTACTTACCTGCTGCAAGTGCCTGCTGATCGACATTATTCGCCTAGTACCTGTAAAAAATTAAAAAACAACAATACAGTTTATTAGTGTGTGAAAGAAACAATTCATGAAGCATCATACAATGCTGAAGGTGGTTATCGGTTGCTATTGGTTGCGAGGTGAGAAGCCCCGCCCTCCTGGCACATAAATGCTGGAGCGAGCTGGGTCAGAGTCATTTTGTCATTGAATTCGCCTGATGAGAACACTGTGGGAAGGTTCGAAACGCGTCGCGACAGACCTGAATGACAAAATTTGAAGACATTTAAAAATAAACAGCCGGCATCATTAGGGTGGTGATGCGTCTGAGCACAATATATGTTTATTCAATTTTTCTTCTCCGTCCATACAGACGTTGAGATGTGTACTTTTAGAGTAATATACCCCTTAACCACATCTAAACCTTAACCTACCATCGGTTTTTCTTCACACACCCCTGAGAAAAACAGCCCGTGTGGCTGTAGCCCGGGTTTGGGATTTTTTACAGAGCCTAAAAAAATATTTTAGACCGGCGTTGGCTTTCTGTGGGGAAGTGTTGGCTGTTGTGTGTGATTTGGGGGTGTGCTTGTGACTCTTGGCGGCCGGTGGGACTCAGGACCGTGCACAACCGTTTTCGAATCCTTCGGGATTCGGATTCTGGATTTTCCTTCACCTAACCAAGCCAGTGCCGGGTTCCTATGGACCTCGAGTTCCCTGTACTCACCTGAATTATGCACAAAGGTGCCTACTTACCTGCTGCAAGTGCCTGCTGATCGACATTATTCGCCTAGTACCTGTAAAAAATTAAAAAACAACAATACAGTTTATTAGTGTGTGAAAGAAACAATTCATGAAGCATCATACAATGCTGAAGGTGGTTATCGGTTGCTATTGGTTGCGAGGTGAGAAGCCCCGCCCTCCTGGCACATAAATGCTGGAGCGAGCTGGGTCAGAGTCATTTTGTCATTGAATTCGCCTGATGAGAACACTGTGGGAAGGTTCGAAACGCGTCGCGACAGACCTGAATGACAAAATTTGAAGACATTTAAAAATAAACAGCCGGCATCATTAGGGTGGTGATGCGTCTGAGCACAATATATGTTTATTCAATTTTTCTTCTCCGTCCATACAGACGTTGAGATGTGTACTTTTAGAGTAATATACCCCTTAACCACATCTAAACCTTAACCTACCATCGGTTTTTCTTCACACACCCCTGAGAAAAACAGCCCGTGTGGCTGTAGCCCGGGTTTGGGATTTTTTACAGAGCCTAAAAAAATATTTTAGACTGGCGTTGGCTTTCTGTGGGGAAGTGTTGGCTGTTGTGTGTGATTTGGGGGTGTGCTTGTGACTCTTGGCGGCCGGTGGGACTCAGGACCGTGCACAACCGTTTTCGAATCCTTCGGGATTCGGATTCTGGATTTTCCTTCACCTAACCAAGCCAGTGCCGGGTTCCTATGGACCTCGAGTTCCCTGTACTCACCTGAATTATGCACAAAGGTGCCTACTTACCTGCTGCAAGTGCCTGCTGATCGACATTATTCGCCTAGTACCTGTAAAAAATTAAAAAACAACAATACAGTTTATTAGTGTGTGAAAGAAACAATTCATGAAGCATCATACAATGCTGAAGGTGGTTATCGGTTGCTATTGGTTGCGAGGTGAGAAGCCCCGCCCTCCTGGCACATAAATGCTGGAGCGAGCTGGGTCAGAGTCATTTTGTCATTGAATTCGCCTGATGAGAACACTGTGGGAAGGTTCGAAACGCGTCGCGACAGACCTGAATGACAAAATTTGAAGACATTTAAAAATAAACAGCCGGCATCATTAGGGTGGTGATGCGTCTGAGCACAATATATGTTTATTCAATTTTTCTTCTCCGTCCATACAGACGTTGAGATGTGTACTTTTAGAGTAATATACCCCTTAACCACATCTAAACCTTAACCTACCATCGGTTTTTCTTCACACACCCCTGAGAAAAACAGCCCGTGTGGCTGTAGCCCGGGTTTGGGATTTTTTACAGAGCCTAAAAAAATATTTTAGACTGGCGTTGGCTTTCTGTGGGGAAGTGTTGGCTGTTGTGTGTGATTTGGGGGTGTGCTTGTGACTCTTGGCGGCCGGTGGGACTCAGGACCGTGCACAACCGTTTTCGAATCCTTCGGGATTCGGATTCTGGATTTTCCTTCACCTAACCAAGCCAGTGCCGGGTTCCTATGGACCTCGAGTTCCCTGTACTCACCTGAATTATGCACAAAGGTGCCTACTTACCTGCTGCAAGTGCCTGCTGATCGACATTATTCGCCTAGTACCTGTAAAAAATTAAAAAACAACAATACAGTTTATTAGTGTGTGAAAGAAACAATTCATGAAGCATCATACAATGCTGAAGGTGGTTATCGGTTGCTATTGGTTGCGAGGTGAGAAGCCCCGCCCTCCTGGCACATAAATGCTGGAGCGAGCTGGGTCAGAGTCATTTTGTCATTGAATTCGCCTGATGAGAACACTGTGGGAAGGTTCGAAACGCGTCGCGACAGACCTGAATGACAAAATTTGAAGACATTTAAAAATAAACAGCCGGCATCATTAGGGTGGTGATGCGTCTGAGCACAATATATGTTTATTCAATTTTTCTTCTCCGTCCATACAGACGTTGAGATGTGTACTTTTAGAGTAATATACCCCTTAACCACATCTAAACCTTAACCTACCATCGGTTTTTCTTCACACACCCCTGAGAAAAACAGCCCGTGTGGCTGTAGCCCGGGTTTGGGATTTTTTACAGAGCCTAAAAAAATATTTTAGACTGGCGTTGGCTTTCTGTGGGGAAGTGTTGGCTGTTGTGTGTGATTTGGGGGTGTGCTTGTGACTCTTGGCGGCCGGTGGGACTCAGGACCGTGCACAACCGTTTTCGAATCCTTCGGGATTCGGATTCTGGATTTTCCTTCACCTAACCAAGCCAGTGCCGGGTTCCTATGGACCTCGAGTTCCCTGTACTCACCTGAATTATGCACAAAGGTGCCTACTTACCTGCTGCAAGTGCCTGCTGATCGACATTATTCGCCTAGTACCTGTAAAAAATTAAAAAACAACAATACAGTTTATTAGTGTGTGAAAGAAACAATTCATGAAGCATCATACAATGCTGAAGGTGGTTATCGGTTGCTATTGGTTGCGAGGTGAGAAGCCCCGCCCTCCTGGCACATAAATGCTGGAGCGAGCTGGGTCAGAGTCATTTTGTCATTGAATTCGCCTGATGAGAACACTGTGGGAAGGTTCGAAACGCGTCGCGACAGACCTGAATGACAAAATTTGAAGACATTTAAAAATAAACAGCCGGCATCATTAGGGTGGTGATGCGTCTGAGCACAATATATGTTTATTCAATTTTTCTTCTCCGTCCATACAGACGTTGAGATGTGTACTTTTAGAGTAATATACCCCTTAACCACATCTAAACCTTAACCTACCATCGGTTTTTCTTCACACACCCCTGAGAAAAACAGCCCGTGTGGCTGTAGCCCGGGTTTGGGATTTTTTACAGAGCCTAAAAAAATATTTTAGACTGGCGTTGGCTTTCTGTGGGGAAGTGTTGGCTGTTGTGTGTGATTTGGGGGTGTGCTTGTGACTCTTGGCGGCCGGTGGGACTCAGGACCGTGCACAACCGTTTTCGAATCCTTCGGGATTCGGATTCTGGATTTTCCTTCACCTAACCAAGCCAGTGCCGGGTTCCTATGGACCTCGAGTTCCCTGTACTCACCTGAATTATGCACAAAGGTGCCTACTTACCTGCTGCAAGTGCCTGCTGATCGACATTATTCGCCTAGTACCTGTAAAAAATTAAAAAACAACAATACAGTTTATTAGTGTGTGAAAGAAACAATTCATGAAGCATCATACAATGCTGAAGGTGGTTATCGGTTGCTATTGGTTGCGAGGTGAGAAGCCCCGCCCTCCTGGCACATAAATGCTGGAGCGAGCTGGGTCAGAGTCATTTTGTCATTGAATTCGCCTGATGAGAACACTGTGGGAAGGTTCGAAACGCGTCGCGACAGACCTGAATGACAAAATTTGAAGACATTTAAAAATAAACAGCCGGCATCATTAGGGTGGTGATGCGTCTGAGCACAATATATGTTTATTCAATTTTTCTTCTCCGTCCATACAGACGTTGAGATGTGTACTTTTAGAGTCATATACCCCTTAACCACATCTAAACCTTAACCTACCATCGGTTTTTCTTCACACACCCCTGAGAAAAACAGCCCGTGTGGCTGTAGCCCGGGTTTGGGATTTTTTACAGAGCCTAAAAAAATATTTTAGACTGGCGTTGGCTTTCTGTGGGGAAGTGTTGGCTGTTGTGTGTGATTTGGGGCTGTGCTTGTGACTCTTGGCGGCCGGTGGGACTCAGGACCGTGCACAACCGTTTTCGAATCCTTCGGGATTCGGATTCTGGATTTTCCTTCACCTAACCAAGCCAGTGCCGGGTTCCTATGGACCTCGAGTTCCCTGTACTCACCTGAATTATGCACAAAGGTGCCTACTTACCTGCTGCAAGTGCCTGCTGATCGACATTATTCGCCTAGTACCTGTAAAAAATTAAAAAACAACAATACAGTTTATTAGTGTGTGAAAGAAACAATTCATGAAGCATCATACAATGCTGAAGGTGGTTATCGGTTGCTATTGGTTGCGAGGTGAGAAGCCCCGCCCTCCTGGCACATAAATGCTGGAGCGAGCTGGGTCAGAGTCATTTTGTCATTGAATTCGCCTGATGAGAACACTGTGGGAAGGTTCGAAACGCGTCGCGACAGACCTGAATGACAAAATTTGAAGACATTTAAAAATAAACAGCCGGCATCATTAGGGTGGTGATGCGTCTGAGCACAATATATGTTTATTCAATTTTTCTTCTCCGTCCATACAGACGTTGAGATGTGTACTTTTAGAGTAATATACCCCTTAACCACATCTAAACCTTAACCTACCATCGGTTTTTCTTCACACACCCCTGAGAAAAACAGCCCGTGTGGCTGTAGCCCGGGTTTGGGATTTTTTACAGAGCCTAAAAAAATATTTTAGACTGGCGTTGGCTTTCTGTGGGGAAGTGTTGGCTGTTGTGTGTGATTTGGGGGTGTGCTTGTGACTCTTGGCGGCCGGTGGGACTCAGGACCGTGCACAACCGTTTTCGAATCCTTCGGGATTCGGATTCTGGATTTTCCTTCACCTAACCAAGCCAGTGCCGGGTTCCTATGGACCTCGAGTTCCCTGTACTCACCTGAATTATGCACAAAGGTGCCTACTTACCTGCTGCAAGTGCCTGCTGATCGACATTATTCGCCTAGTACCTGTAAAAAATTAAAAAACAACAATACAGTTTATTAGTGTGTGAAAGAAACAATTCATGAAGCATCATACAATGCTGAAGGTGGTTATCGGTTGCTATTGGTTGCGAGGTGAGAAGCCCCGCCCTCCTGGCACATAAATGCTGGAGCGAGCTGGGTCAGAGTCATTTTGTCATTGAATTCGCCTGATGAGAACACTGTGGGAAGGTTCGAAACGCGTCGCGACAGACCTGAATGACAAAATTTGAAGACATTTAAAAATAAACAGCCGGCATCATTAGGGTGGTGATGCGTCTGAGCACAATATATGTTTATTCAATTTTTCTTCTCCGTCCATACAGACGTTGAGATGTGTACTTTTAGAGTAATATACCCCTTAACCACATCTAAACCTTAACCTACCATCGGTTTTTCTTCACACACCCCTGAGAAAAACAGCCCGTGTGGCTGTAGCCCGGGTTTGGGATTTTTTACAGAGCCTAAAAAAATATTTTAGACTGGCGTTGGCTTTCTGTGGGGAAGTGTTGGCTGTTGTGTGTGATTTGGGGGTGTGCTTGTGACTCTTGGCGGCCGGTGGGACTCAGGACCGTGCACAACCGTTTTCGAATCCTTCGGGATTCGGATTCTGGATTTTCCTTCACCTAACCAAGCCAGTGCCGGGTTCCTATGGACCTCGAGTTCCCTGTACTCACCTGAATTATGCACAAAGGTGCCTACTTACCTGCTGCAAGTGCCTGCTGATCGACATTATTCGCCTAGTACCTGTAAAAAATTAAAAAACAACAATACAGTTTATTAGTGTGTGAAAGAAACAATTCATGAAGCATCATACAATGCTGAAGGTGGTTATCGGTTGCTATTGGTTGCGAGGTGAGAAGCCCCGCCCTCCTGGCACATAAATGCTGGAGCGAGCTGGGTCAGAGTCATTTTGTCATTGAATTCGCCTGATGAGAACACTGTGGGAAGGTTCGAAACGCGTCGCGACAGACCTGAATGACAAAATTTGAAGACATTTAAAAATAAACAGCCGGCATCATTAGGGTGGTGATGCGTCTGAGCACAATATATGTTTATTCAATTTTTCTTCTCCGTCCATACAGACGTTGAGATGTGTACTTTTAGAGTAATATACCCCTTAACCACATCTAAACCTTAACCTACCATCGGTTTTTCTTCACACACCCCTGAGAAAAACAGCCCGTGTGGCTGTAGCCCGGGTTTGGGATTTTTTACAGAGCCTAAAAAAATATTTTAGACTGGCGTTGGCTTTCTGTGGGGAAGTGTTGGCTGTTGTGTGTGATTTGGGGGTGTGCTTGTGACTCTTGGCGGCCGGTGGGACTCAGGACCGTGCACAACCGTTTTCGAATCCTTCGGGATTCGGATTCTGGATTTTCCTTCACCTAACCAAGCCAGTGCCGGGTTCCTATGGACCTCGAGTTCCCTGTACTCACCTGAATTATGCACAAAGGTGCCTACTTACCTGCTGCAAGTGCCTGCTGATCGACATTATTCGCCTAGTACCTGTAAAAAATTAAAAAACAACAATACAGTTTATTAGTGTGTGAAAGAAACAATTCATGAAGCATCATACAATGCTGAAGGTGGTTATCGGTTGCTATTGGTTGCGAGGTGAGAAGCCCCGCCCTCCTGGCACATAAATGCTGGAGCGAGCTGGGTCAGAGTCATTTTGTCATTGAATTCGCCTGATGAGAACACTGTGGGAAGGTTCGAAACGCGTCGCGACAGACCTGAATGACAAAATTTGAAGACATTTAAAAATAAACAGCCGGCATCATTAGGGTGGTGATGCGTCTGAGCACAATATATGTTTATTCAATTTTTCTTCTCCGTCCATACAGACGTTGAGATGTGTACTTTTAGAGTAATATACCCCTTAACCACATCTAAACCTTAACCTACCATCGGTTTTTCTTCACACACCCCTGAGAAAAACAGCCCGTGTGGCTGTAGCCCGGGTTTGGGATTTTTTACAGAGCCTAAAAAAATATTTTAGACTGGCGTTGGCTTTCTGTGGGGAAGTGTTGGCTGTTGTGTGTGATTTGGGGGTGTGCTTGTGACTCTTGGCGGCCGGTGGGACTCAGGACCGTGCACAACCGTTTTCGAATCCTTCGGGATTCGGATTCTGGATTTTCCTTCACCTAACCAAGCCAGTGCCGGGTTCCTATGGACCTCGAGTTCC
>NC_068410.1:398286-425070 GCF_023724105.1 Carassius gibelio | reverse complement strand
ATATACAGCACACATGCATTTCAAGCTCATTATATTCATAATCAAATTCTTTATAAAGCATGAATATATTAATGTATTTAATATATATATATATATATATATATATATATATATATATATATATATATATATATATATAAAAACACTATATAAAATTAATGTAAAAGCACTATATATCTCGGAGAGGTTGCCACAGTTCTTCTGGATTGAGTCTGTCTCAGTTTGTTCGGTTTCTTCATGTCATTCCAGACAGACTGGATGATGATAAGATCAGATCTCTGTGTGGAGCACTGGCTGCTGTCAGACTCCTTGTGCAAACAAAAATCTCACTGGATTATAACCGTTAATGGCAAAATGAATGTTTGGAAATGTAAACTGATACCTGCTACTGACAGACTACAGCAAAAGATAGAAGACTTAAAAAACACTAATACTAATGTTCTAATAATTTTGGCCACCAATGTGTATAAAATCTTACATATACATACGGTGTTGTGGTAATGTAATGCAACGAGTTACATAATCCGATTACTTTTAAAGTAACTGGTAAAGCAACGCATCATTTTTTAAATGCAAGAATTTTTTAAGAAAAAGTAATGCAAAAGTTACATAATGCATTACTTTCCATAAAAAGTAACAAAGTAGCACAATTAGTTACTTATTATGAAGTAACATAATATTGCAATGCATTACTTTTAAAAGCACACACACAAACGTTAAGCTTTTTTAAAAATTTTATTAGAACCGATATTATTGGAGTATGTTTTATAATGATAAAATATTTTAGTTTTTCTACATCAGATGTTTCATTCAATGTGTTACTTGTACACAAAGTGTTAAACTTTTGTAATTGTTTGAGAAAATGACTAGCAATTGTTTCTACACTAAATTATTTGCAGTGTATTAGAATAGGCATATTACGTCATTTCTAATTGATTGATAGTCCAATTTTTGACAGTTATCTTTGGCAACAGCGTGACCTATCCCTTGATGTGATGTTACTAGCCACTGCTGGTGTGTCACATAACAGACAACCAACAAGTGTAGTATCCACTATTCACATGAGATAATTTGAGTTATTTCCAGTTATTTTCTTATTTGGCAGCTGATTGGGATAAGAAGTGCTTTGTGATCGTTGTGTTCTGAACAGCTCTGAGATCACAGCTCCCATCAAAACATGTTTCTGGAAAGGAGAATTAGTTTAGGAGTTTAAAAGATGATTCATATTCTGGCCTAGTTGCTGATTTTATTAGTCAACTCTGTAATGCCTTTAAATGGCAAGAGCAGGGAAAAGTTTACAAGTTGAGCCCAGATAAGGCTGATTTCCACAAAAGCCTCTCTGTACAGATGAGGCCAATGTATCAGACTGTATAAATGGCCAACGGTAGTGTTTATGTGGGACTCTGTGAATGTTTCTGAATTATAACATGCCGCTTCTCTTCACTACATTTAGGCCTATTCATTTTTTTGTTTTCTTTTTTGCTAATTCTGGAGTCCGCCCATGCATTGCTTGCTCTGACACGACATTGTGAATCGAGCCTGCGAGTAAACCAGCATCCCACTCTGATTCATGTGTTTCATTATAATACTGTGAACTCAATGGGATACTTCAGATTTCAGCTGAATGCAGCAGTCATTTTATCACTCAACCCACTTTTTGCACTCGCTTTGTGGTTCATGTGTATTTTAGATCTATGCACATAATCAAAGACAGGATTTTACCCATAACACATTATTTTTTCATCCTCACGCAGGTCATGGAGACCAAGAATATGCTGTACCTTGTGACAGAATACGCCAAGAACGGGGAAATCTTTGGTAAGTGGTACCATTAACTATGGTGCAATGCTAATTTTGGTACCTGATATGAAATATGTCCCATAATTAATTATTTGTATTGTAATAGCTAGCAACCAATTATACTCACAGGGCCTATATATATATATACATCTATATTTTATTGGATGAACGTTGAATTCTTACATGAGTTCACAGAATGTACAATTTTGAAGTCTTTTTTTGTTTGTTTGTTAAAAAAAGCTGACTACCATATTTGAATGTTGTTGTTCTTGCTCTTGTTGTTGATTCACAATGATATTACGCTTTGCTTCTGCTGTCTGGCAGCCAGATCTACCTCTTATCAATTTCACTATACGTTTATCCTGATTCCACATCACTGACACAGAGAAAGTGTGTATTCAGACTAACATCTTGGTTTCAGATGATAGAGACAAAGGTCAGGCTGAAATTAGCTCAGGCGAGACAAACACAGTCTGTGTGAATAACCATCATAGTCACAAGCAACCAATGTGTCAGCGATGATGATCATATTCTGACGGCTCAGCTGTCTGTCTTTCCGTTGCATCGGAGTTCTGTTCTGTCTGAAACACAAGCTCGGAGCTAAGAGCAAAACTGAAGGTCAACGAAAATTAAGGAATAGTTCATGCAAAAAATGTATTGCATCATCATTTACTCCTGCTCCCTTAATTCAAAGCCTGAGTGACTTTTTTTCTTCCACTGAATACAAAGGGCGAATTTTATAATAGAGTAGTACTGGTCACCTGTTTCAGTTAGAGTTATTGGGGACTGAAGTTTTAAACTAAAGGGTTATTTCATTAATTACTCACCCTCATGTTGTTCTAAATTTGTAAGACCTTTGTTCATCTTCAGAACACAAATTAAGATCTTTTTGATGAAATCCGAGAGCTTTCTGACCCTATATATACAGCAATGCAACTGAAAAGTTAAGGGCAAGAAAGATGGTAAGGACATTGTTAAAATGACATCAGTGGTTCAACCGTAATGCTATGAAGCTACGAGAATACTTTTTGTGTAAATAAAACAAAAAAATGATTTCTTCTCTTACGGGTCAGTCTCTGACTCTATTCACGAGAGTATCATGACACATGGACTGTTTTAACAATGTCCTTACTACCTTTCTGGGCCATAAACATTTAATTTCTGATGTGGTCTATGGAGGGTCAGAAAGCTCTTGGATTTCATCAAAAATACCTTAATTTGTGTTCCAAAGAGGAACAAAGGTCTTATGGGTTTGGAATGACATGAGTGTGAGTAATTCATTTTCAGAATTTTCATTTTTGGGTAAACTATCCCTTTAATGCTTTAAAAAGCATCAAAAAGCCCCACAATAACAGTCCATTTGACACATGTGCTATATTCAGGTCTCCTGAAAGTCATATGATCACTTCATGAGACAAATGCACTTAAATTTAGGTCGTTATTCACTCTTCCATTTGTTTTTTTCTCCTATGAAGCTACTGTATGACTTATGAGGATTTGGAACATTAGGGAATTGGATTTTTTCACTGTAGCCATTCACTTGTATTACGGTTATAAAATTCTTGTGAGATATTCAAACAGAAGAGTCATAAAGGTTTGCAACAACATGGACGTAAATAATCAGAATTTCCGCTTTTAGGTGAACTATCCCTTTAAAAATCCCTTGTCTGTGATTGTTGAAGGTGAAAGTGGTGTAAAAGTAGTCACTTCCAGTGACTGATCTCTTTGACTTTGTAGCAGCAGCTGCTGTGCACCACCTGTGAAAACTCACATAATCATCACACATTATTCTTACATAACATTGTGTCTGTTTCACAGTACACGGCAATGTGATATGCTACCAAGAAATTGTTCCTTCCCTGGGGAGTCAAGTTTTTTTTTTTTTTTTTTTTAATGTGCGTTCACAGTTTTAATGCATTTTAAGTGAAATGCTGTAATATGAAGCCTATAGATGGAGTAGCCCCACCCATAGTGAAATACTATTGGTCCAAACTGAATTGACTATAATTGGCTGTTGTTTTTCTGCGTTGTTACATTTCTGCTTTCATTGCGGACATACAAATTACTTTAACACTATTTTGTTTTAGAGGTATTTTTGTAAACATATTTGTCACGCATATTCTGTTTGACCAGCCACCAATCAACACACTCAAACTGGTAAAGTGTTTTATTGCTAGACAATAAAACAGACATTTAGCGTGATTCTTTTACAATCTTGCGGTTGCGTTTTATTTGTGTGGACACTATGACCCTGGTGTTGGATGTGACAACAGCCTCTCTGGTTTGAAAGAGATATAAAGAGTGATGTCATGGCTGGGGCAAACCAAATTACGTGTTTCCCACCCAAGTGGTGTACTACGGGGTGAGATAAGACAAATGTCCAATAGAGACTTGAAATGAGGTTTCTGAGGTCAAACAAATAAAAAAATAATGTGCGTATGATTATGCTACTTATTTACAGCATGTGCCATCGCAATCAAGACTAAAAGTCTCCAGTTAATCACAAATTATGAAAGATTATTTTTGGAAACATTAAGACCAAGTGATGTGTTCTTGCATCACACTGAATCTAAGCTATTCTAATGTGACACAGGCACTCGCTGCCATCAGATAATCTTCAGAGGTATAGAAGAGAGAGCTAGAGCAGCATTTGGTGGGTGCTGGGTTCGGTCCCCCGTGGTGGAGCTTAGCAACGCAGAAGCCCACCACGAGAGCCTGTCTGCTCCACCAGCACCGCAGAGCCGAAGCATTAGAGGGACCTGGAAACTGGGTCAACCTCGAATAAGTAGAAGCTGTAGAACGCACAGGCAAAGCAGGAAAGAGAGGGAAAGCTAAGGGATATTGATTTGAATTTTGGAAGTGGAAGGGAGAAATGTAGGCCATGCATATTTTAGAAAAATCCAGAGCTGTAGAGAAGGTTCTTTTTGAACATGTCAGCTGATCAGTCTTGACACCCGTGTCTGCCCTCAGCCTCTCAATCCCTGTCTTTCACCGTCAGGCTCTGTTTCTAGTCTGTCAGTTTTAGGTTTGAGCATTAATAATGGTAGTTAATTTACTGGAGTTCACTGGAAAGAGTGTTTTGAAGACCAGAAGAAATATATTCTTCTGTTTGTTGGAAATAGTTTAGTTTATTTGTTTTTGGTGTACAAGAATCCACTAACAGAAAATTAGTGGAAATTTACACAAATTTACAGTGGAAGTACCATAGTTTTTCTTTAGGATATTTAATATGATATATTATTCTTTGATTTCTTAAGTTTTTATATATGCAGTTTAATATCATAAATTGAGAGCTGTTTGATATATTTTTTTTTATAAAATATTTTTTCATATAGCAAGAGTATGAAGAATTATGGCGAAAGAGCCATAGAGAAATTGATATGAAAAGCTTAAAATAAATGGTCATCTAAATAAAGAATTAGAAAATACCATGGTATCCATTTATTATATATTATATATATTAATATATAATAAATTCAGATATATATTCAGAAATACTTTTGAAATGTAACAAAATATTTTTATTTCTAAAGTATTTTATTAATTAAACACTTATTTTTATTATTATTACAAATGCTTCATTTGACTTATTTTAATTCAGTGAATTAAAGTTGGTGGAACACTTAAAATACCATGATATTTTTGTAAATGACAAATCTGCTACAAGCTTCAGCTATGCTTTAAAACCCCTAATACACAAGCCCTGCAGTGAAATGCACCTTGCTGAGAAGAGAAGTGCTCTTTCTCCTCTTGCGTGTCTCTTTAGTCAGTCCATGTGACTGGTGCGACTGCCGCTTGTTTGTAAGGGTCAGCTGAGAGCAACTCCAGTTGTACTACTTATAAAGTATAAGCAACTTTTATTAGGTCAGCTGACCAGCTCAGGCTCTTTTTGGTCAATCTTGTTATGCTCACATGGCTAAGAGACGGAAGAAAAAAACATGTAACAAGCGCATTTTAGAGGCCTGATGTACCTGGTATGCTGACACCAGAATGATATGTTGTTCTGCTGGCCAAAGTCCACTGTCTGTGATTTAGTGAGGGTGATTACGGCCGGTTGAGTGGTATAAAGTAGAGTGTATGAACATCTTATCTCAAAGTAGATTCTTGCCAGCCATTTGACACACATATGAGACATTCTTATGCCAGGTGTGTTTTTTGATTAGCAACTTAGTCCTAAAAAAGTTTAAAATGGAGCACAATTTCAGAATGTTGCATCTGGTATCTAATTGGTTAGCTCAGTGAATTCGACATTTTACATTATTGTAGTGTATATATATATATGTGTATGTGTAAACTCATTCTGTATGATTTATAAGCGTTTTGAAAAATGGGGACAAGGGTTATGTCCTCATAAATCACCCTCTCCTTGTAATACCTGTGTCATACCCATGTCATTATACAGAGTTGTGTCCTGATATGTCACAAAAACATGCCCCCACACACACACAGTGCTTGCATAATTATAAGGCAAGTTGATATTCACAAAAAAAAAAAATCTGTTTGCCTTATAATTTTGTACACGCACTGTATTTTATATTGTATTTATTTATTTATTTTATGATATATTTTCTATAGTATGGTGTGTTCCCTCTGCAAAATTTTGTTGGCAAAATCAATCATTTCAGTAGGAATCTGTGCGATTGGAAATTCCATGTGAGGACAAAAAGTTCCCCCGTAGATTTTGCACATTTTCAAATAATGTGAATTTGCCAACAAAAAATTGCTTTGAAAGTGACTTCTGTGTGAGCTGTGTTCATATACATTTCTAAACTATTGACAATCAATAGTTCCTTTATTGCCTATAAAATTTTTCTGAAGCTACGCTAATGTGACAACACCTTAAGGCTAGGTTATCCAAGGTAATTCTGCGATCACAAATTGCTGTCTCTGTTTTTGATAATTGATTTTGATATTTGAAAAACAGCTTATGTAGAGAATGAAGCCTTAAACACACTGCCATGTACCACAGTCGCTCTGCCAGCCCACCTCAATGTAATCCCAAGGCGAGTTTGGAATGGAATGTGTGAGTACTGTAGGTTTGGCTACAGGCCGAGGGCCAGGGACTGACCCAGTACTCTAGGGTGTGGTGACCACATGATTACACCATGCAGGGGGATGTTTACCCCACTCACACACCACAGAGCCTTCTTATTGTGGCTCATCAATCTTTGCCACTTGCCACACCACTCAACCCGGAGCCTTTCCCGGTATAACATGTGGTCATGGTTTTCAACCTTTTTTTTGTGACCCATATTACCCATGCAAAATTTTTCACTGATTCATCATGTCCGTGCTTTGTTTATTTGTGATGTTCAGTTAACCCCATTTCATCTTTTTTCAGATTACCTAGCCAAGCATGGACGGCTGAGCGAACCAGAGGCACGACGCAAGTTCTGGCAAATTCTGTCTGCTGTTGAGTACTGCCACAATCGAAACATCGTTCACCGGGACTTGAAGGCGGAGAATCTGCTGCTAGATGGACACATGAACATCAAGATTGCTGGTAAAGGCTGTCACGGTTACATTAACTAAATTAAATTACATTAACTAAACTTTTGAAACATTACTAATCTGTGGTACATTGGTTCTATTGATAATGAATTGTTGTAAAATATAACAGCTGTTTTATAGTATTTTATATGTTAGATATAGTTATTATTTGTACTGCATATTATATACACATTTAACTAATTGTATATTATATAATATTGAATTTATTGTTATAATAATTATAGTTCTTCTATCTATCTATCTATCTATCTATCTATCTATCTATCTATCTATCTATCAATATATATATATATATATATAATACAATAAATGCACAATTAAATAGGGTTTGCATTTATTTTACTTATGTTTTTTATTTATGCAATTGGGTAAATGCAAAAAAAAACTGTTTTGTGTGTTTGCTTTTATCAAAATTGAAGTGGAGACTTTGGATTAAAATGTAAAACATCATCTAAATTTGTAGCACGTATATACAGCTAAAGGTTGGAGTCAGAATTGCTTGGAATTTCCTTTGCCTTAGAAGATTTTCACCTACGTTTTTGTGAATTCGCCATGGTTAATTAAAGGGTGTGATGGACCGTTTATTAATCAAAGCTGTACCACTCAGGATGATGACTCAGTTGGTGGAGCCACGAGTTGCGTCAAGAGCACACAGGTGCTTTCTGTGCTGAGCTATATATCCAGACTAAGGTTCATTTGCAGTTTCATTTGAATTTGAGCAATCAAGAGGTTACTAACTAAAGTGAGCCAGGCTTTGAACATTCATGCTAGGCTCTCAGCAAAACGAGAGCTTCCCACACACATATGTGCGCACACATTCACACACAGACCAAACATTGTCAGTTTCCCTAACACGTCAACCTGCTATCTGGCCAAAACTCCACTATCATGTTGGTAGAATATGATGTTTGGCACAGCAAGTAATGCAGTGGCCAGTCACAGAGGAGTGTCCCACAAGGCTTTGTTAAAGGTCCTTTTTCTTTTAGCCCTCACACTGATTCACAGTCAGCCTCTCAGAAGATGACTGAAGTTGGGTCACTCAAAGAAAGGTCATCAGCCTTTAATGTTCCACTTCAAACATTTATCCCCTTGCATCATGACTGAAAGAAGACAGTGAAGCTCTAATCTATAAACCATGAATACATATTTCCATATTACACCGATTTAAAGAGCAAAATATGTTTCAATTTACAGTGGTTTTATATTCTGATTACATGACATGACATTACAATTTCAAAGCATGAAGCAAGAGAAACTGTTTTCCCATAAATCATGTTGAATGAGCAAACCCGTGGGAGTGAAAGACTTCCTGGGGGTGGGCAATGATTGGGAAACTATGAAAATTGTTAGGATTGGATCCCCAGAGATATTTACACAATCAGCCCCCAGCACCAATCCAATGCACAGCATGTTACGTATGTCCACTGCATGATGAAATTATGAGAGCCGGAGATATTGACCTCAATGAAAGCTTTTAAAGTAACAAGTAAAGATCAGCTCTGCCTGTAAATATGTGCTTTCCAAGCTGCAGGAGTTAAACTCTAGGGCCGGATGAGATTGAGTGATTCCTGTATTGAATGTTGAGTCTCACTCCTGCAGTGTCTGCCGCTGGACTGCCTAGAGCATTGACGTCAATTCCTCCTGCTCAGCATTCAACTCATGAAGTGGGTCAGCGCAACTGATATGGACTCATCATACTGGCTTATTACATCACAATCACAATGAAAAATGAACAACGCTGCTTTTTATCTCTCCCTTAAGGTTCACATTTTCATTTTATGAGGCACCTGAAGCTCAGAATCTAGACAAACTCCTGATACTCACTGGTATTAAAATAAAGATTTATTTTATTTGTTTTATTTATTTTTTATATAACCTTAAAATAATATAATTGCGATCATTTCAGTAATTAGACTTGTTTAATTTTCTTAACACCTTGGCATTCCCCCCCCTGTTTTAAGAAGATTTAGTGAAGTCTATGCTTAAAAAAAGGAAAATCCCAATATAAGGAAAAATATACCTAGTTCAAGATTGTAAGCAGATCCTAGGATCCTTTTATGCTGTTCTTGTTTAAACGATCTGTAGATTTTTTTTCTTCTTCTGGAAAACGAGTAAGTTGTTGTTGTTTTTTTGCATTTGCAGTTATGAACAAATACAGGCTTGTAGCTTATGTTTTAAAGGAAGGTCGGCCGTTATACACAAGGACTTACATATTTTTTTTCAAGAGCCATATTTGGCAGTCTCACATCACTGTCTTTGACTTCTGGCAGTGGTGGCCTTTGTATCTAATCTCTGAGCACTTTGTAAAGCTCATCCAACCCATTGAAGTAAGAGTGAGGTGGTGATGGTTTCCATCTTCAGGGTTTGCACGGCATGATCCATTAAGCCCTATTACAGATGCTGCTCAGCGACCCACTGTTCCTTCACTGGCTGTTGTCAGCATACCATATTATACAACATTTGCCAGTAGATGTAGTGTGGTACATAATGCAAATTTCATCACATAGGAATTTTAAGTGACCTTATGCAATGTAGGTCAACTTTTCTTATAATTTACACAGTTACAAAAACACAGCGCAGTTTTGATGTATTAGCTATTGAAATTGAACGGAATTTGAAAGGGTTTGTGTCTTTTGTAAAATAGCCGTTGGACTTTAGTTACATCACAGCCATGATGTTACAGGCAGTATTACAGGGAGGGATTTTCTTATTCTAGAAAGCATTGATTGGAGAGAGATCCAGCCTACACTGCAGATATCTTTGCTCTGTTCTCAATAAGTGTGTAAATGATAATGACTTTACATTTTAAATGCTTATATCAAAAATGAATATTTGGAGGGCACTAGCAAATGTATGCCCTCAGACAACTCGCACTGCAAACTCAGATATTTTTCATGGGATTTTAAATATTTTAAAATGCTGTCTATATATAAATTGCTGTCTGACTGTACTTGTTTTGTGTGGAAATTATTATTATTATTATTATTATTATTATTATTTTTTTTTTGGTAATGGCTTCTCAATGAGAACAGTGCTAATATTAGTCATCAAAGTAGAAAGAAGTGGGCTGCAAAAGCATCGTTCTGCGAGCTTTGAGGATGTGTGGAGGAAATGTGTTTTTGGCTTGAATTATTAGAGAAGCATATTTTTGCAGTGTCTTTACTTTCAGTCATGAGTAGTAACTTTACAGTAAGGTACACTTTACACCTCTTTCCAAACTTGGCCCCGGAAAGGTCATGGAAATGAAATATACACTGCCTTTCAGAAGTTTGGGGTCAGTACGATAAAAACAAAACAAAAAACAATGCATATATCCAGTATAGATTCATTAAACTGATGATCAGTACCGACATCAAAACAAGAAATTAAAGCTAGTCTCTTCAACTTTCTGTTTATGAAACATTGAAGACTTAGGTAATGGCTGCTGAAATTCAGCTTTGCTATCTCAGAAATACATTTACATTTTAAAATGTATTAAAATAGAAAGCAGTTAGTCTAAATCGTAATAATATTTTAGAATATTACTGTTTTTATTGTATTTGTGCACTTTAAAAACATTTAAAAATCTTTCCAATTCTAAAATTTTGAATAACTGTAATTTATTGTATCAGTTTATAAGAATATGTGTAGGGTTTTTGTTAGAAGTATTTAATCAACTTTTTATTTTTAAACAGCAGTCACAAATGACTGGAAAAGTTCACCAGTCACTAGGTATCGGAACCTTGGTCGCAAAATCAATATTGTAATGAAACCTTCCCGTTTGTTGTTCCCTACTGTGTCCCTGAACCCAGACATTGTAAACCCTGTCAGTTTCGTTCTTATATCACCTTTCTCTTATTTATTTATTTTTTTCTCATCCTTGCAGATTTCGGCTTTGGAAATTTCTTCCAGTCAGGAAAGCCCCTGGCCACATGGTGCGGGAGTCCTCCATATGCAGCCCCGGAGGTGTTTGAGGGACAGCAGTATGAAGGACCCCAGCTTGACATCTGGGTAATGCCGGCGTATCCATGCAGGTTCACACTGCAGTGTGTTTGACAGTAAATGATTAGTGAGTCAGCTGACTGTTGTTTGTGTTACCACCTATTCAACTTTTGAGAACTCTGCTGACGTCAAAGCATAAACCAAACACCCTGTGGTCCATGTGAGAGAGATAGAGATCAGATCATGTGAAAGCTCTCTTGCTCTCTTTTTACTGCCATTAAAGGAAGAGTTTACCCAAAAGTGAAAATCTGTTACTTACCCTCAAGTCGCTTCCAAACCCTTATTATTTTTTTTATTAGGCAAGATTCTCATATACAAAGAGAAAAGAGCAGCATTAACATTCTGCTAAACATCATCTTTTGTGTTCCAGAGAAAAGAAACTCATATAAAGTTAGAACTGATATGAGGGTGAATAAATATTCATTTTTAGGGTGATCTATCCCTTTAAGTGTGTGCACCTGCACATTTGCACATTATTCATCAGTGAGCTGACGCTGTGTGTGTGTGTGTTCCTGCAGAGTATGGGGGTGGTTCTGTACGTGCTGGTGTGTGGCGCCCTGCCCTTCGATGGCCCCTCTCTCCCCGTCCTGCGGCAGCGAGTTCTGGAGGGCCGTTTCCGTATCCCTTACTTCATGACAGAAGGTGAGACGCTCTGGTAGCACACGAAGCTGCCGCTCAGAGAGTTTTCTGGCAGCAGTTGGTGTTTTTTCATGAAATTCAAGCCTGGTCAATTAAAACATTCCATAAGTGCTTAGCTACAGTTTGTGTGTGGACTGTATAAAGACGGAGGGCTCTAACTGCTCTGAGATGTTTAGCAGTGGAACACGAAATGAGTCATGATGATCCACTAGTAAACTGATCGTCCTGTAACCGTCTAGTCTGTTAATGAGCTTGACTGGTAGGGATGCAGTGATATTAAAGGTCTGGTCGAGATAAAAAATAAAATAAAAAAAATGATTTATTCTAATGAAGATAAGCCATTTAAGTTCCATTATATATAATTAATTGTAAATGCTACATGTGAATTTAAGCATCACAGCATTATATGTACATGTAAAAAAAAAAAATGGATATACATTTTGAGATTTGCTAAATTACATTTAACAGTTTTATTAAATTATAAACATTTTCAAAGATTAATGTACAGGGAACATTAGATGATGCCAAACGTAATCTACACTTCCTGTTCGTTTGGGTTGGGTAAGATTTATTATGTTTTTGAAAGAAGTCTCTTATGCTCACTAAAACTGCATTTATTTGTAATTATTGTGAAATATTATTGGAATTTAAGATTTGCATTTTCTACTTAAATAATTTTTAAATGCAGTTTTTTCCTGTGACGCAATACAAAATTTTCGGCAGCTATTTTGGCCGCCATTTCTCCAGCGTTTAGAGTCAAATGATTCTTCAGAAATTATTACTGATGTTGATTTGGTGCTTTAAAAACATTCCTTATTATTATTATCAATGTTGAAAACAGGTTTGCTGCATAATATTTATTTTTTCATGACAGTTTTGATCAATTAAATACACTCTTGCTTAATAAAAGTATTTATAACTTATAAACAGTAGTGGGGGTGATCAGGAAAGGTGCACGAGCCAGGACTCAGACTCAGGATGCCCGAAGTGCAACGGTGCTATATGTTGGCGTGCTGTCCACAAGGCTATTGGCCCCGACTGATTTTTTTTTCCTTTTATTTTCAGCATGGATTCCACCATTTATTTGCCTGCGTTTTTCCGTTTTTTTTTCATATTCACCATCCTTTCCTTTCAATATTCATGCTATGGATGCGAACACGCAGAAAATAGAAACTGATCCAAATTTTTTTTAATGATGGACAAAAAGTTTGGAGGCAGTGTGTAAACATGATTGACACAACGTGAGGTCATATTTATTTTTCAACATGCGAAAATTTTGGATAAATTACAGACTGTGTGCAAAGACCTTAATTCAAGCCCTTATATGTCTCAGAGTGAAGCTGAGCGTTACTCCTCAAATGAAAAGAACAGCGTGTGTTTTTCCTTTACATTTCCTTTTCAAATGCTCTCATCACACAGGATTTCACTCCTACAGAGTATCGACCCCTCCTCAGCATGCTCTTAGCCAAGAGTGCTAGTACACACTACACACTACATGCTACACACTACTCTACACTGTGAATACAGCACACGCACCGTTGGGAAAGATTATGAGCGCCTGGTGGGTTATACAGGGAGTTTTGGCTTACTTCTCCATGAAGGAGGAGCACTTTTCCAGAATTATCCAGGATGGAACATTCAGGAACTTGCACAATAATGGCATTATCTTCTATGACATGTATTGTAGGACAAATGTCAAAAGCAAACTTTCCTACATTATTTTTGTAATAATTAGAGGGTAAAATAAAATTATGGACAAGGAAGATAATTTAAGTTAGAGATTTGGGGTTTAGTACACTGTAAAAAGAAATTAACACTTCTCACTAGTAACTAGTTGCTTAGCTTGCCTATTAATATATTTAGCTGTTTATTAATAGTTATAAAGCACATTCTGCATGTCCATATCCTACATACCTAGTCCTGCTCAATATCTAAACTTAACAACTACCTTGAGATTGATAAGAAGCTAATTGGTAGTTGGAGGCAAAATTCATAGTTAATTGTTTGTTAATTGCGAGAATTGGACCTTAAAATAAAGTGTGACTAAAAAAATTATTAAACCTCAAAAAAAATCATTATATAATATAGGTGTCATTTTTACATTTATTATTCTATTTCTCCTTGTTCTTACCATGAAAATATGCTTTGCTGCCTTAAATTTCAGAAAAATCTGGATCTCAGCTTCAATTGTTCCTAAAAAGGTGTCTGAAGACAAAATGAATCTTATGAGTCTACATTGTCTTTACATGGCAAAAGCCCTGCAAAAGCTGCATTTTAATCCGCATATACTGTATATCAAAAAAGGTACATTTAAGCTGTTGCTTGCTGCATACAGGCAGTGCATTTACACAGAAGTTTTACAGCTGTACAGTTTTTTGTTATATACAACAGTAATGTTTAATTAAATTCAATTTTATTTGTATAGCTATTTTTACAATACAAATCATTGCAGAGCAACTTTACAGAAAATTAATGTTTCTATAATATTTAGTAGTAGCTTATCAGTGGTGACTCAGTTTTTGTACATATGGCAGAAATGTACGGAAAAATCAATTAAAGACGTAATCAAACAGACAATGAACACTATTAACAGCAATTATTATGATGCAGTTAAACTTATTGCAAAATTCGGTAGTTCTGTATGTTTTTCCAGGGTTGAAATAATCTGAGGTCCTCTGAGGGGTTGGGATAGTCTCTTCTCAGGTGTTCTGGATCCAGACTGAAGCTTGTTTAATTAGATTACATGCCGTGGCAAAACAGAGAAACAAATAGAGACCAAGTGTTCCAACCAAGTAAAATTAATTTGTTTAAGCTAAAGAATAATAATGCGAATTTGATCAGATATAATTGCAGTACAAGATTATGAGATGTATTATGTGAATGCTTGGCCAAAGAGATGTCTTTAATCTAGATTTAAACAGAAAGAGTGTGTCTGAACCCCAAATGTTATTAGGAAGGCTATTCCGGAGCTTGGTACTTTGGGATTGTAGAGTGGTAGAAGACTAGTTAGGTACAGAGGAGCTAAACCATTAAGGGCCTTATACATATATGTAGGTAAGTAATAATATTTTGTAACTGATATGGAACTTGATAGGCAGCCAGTGCAGAGAAAATTGGGGTAATATGATCATATTTTCTTGACCTGGTAAGAACTCTAGCCGCTGCATTTTGGACTACCTGTAGCTTGTTTATTGAAGATGCAGGACAACCCCCTGGCAGTGCATTACAATAATCCAGTCTACAGGTCATGAATGCATGAACTAGCTTTCCTGCATCAGAAACAGGTACCATGTTTCGTGGCTTGGCAATGTTTCGAAATGCTGTTTTTGTAACATGGGAAATATGATTTTCAAAAGACAAGTTTATGTCTAATAAATAACACCCAGATTTTTGAGGACTGTAGAGAAATCTGTCTAGTTGCAAATTGTAATCTTCAAGATTGTGTGTGCTGTTTTTTGGTCCAATAAGTAATATCTCTGTCTTATCCGAATATAATATGAGAAAATTATTGGTCATCCAATCTTTTAAATTTTTAACATACTTAGATAATTTAGAAGTTTAATCTGGTCTCGATGAGATATATAGTTGAGTATCATCAGCATTACATCGGAAACTATTCCCACATTTTCTAATAACATTACCAAGGGGCAACATGTATATTGAAAATAGCAGAGGACTTGGGACAGATCCTTGTGGCACTCCATATTTAACTGGTGATAAATTAGATGACTACCCATTTAAATATAAAAAGTTGGACCTAAACCATCTTCGAGCCTGCCCTTCAATACCTATATAGTTTTGTAATCGCTCTATGAGTACAGTATGTGATGATCTATGGTGTCGAATGTGGCACTAAGATTAAGTAAAACTGGCAATTAGATGCAGACTTAGTCTGGCGCTAGAAGCAAGTCATTTGTAATTTCAACAAGTGCAGTTTCAGTGCTATGGTGGAACCTGAAACCTGACTGAAATTCTTCATACAGATCATTTAAGGCTGCACTGATGCTGCATCATTTGCATACCCTCTGATCCTCTTCTGATACTGGGGTTTTTATGCAGATGTTAAAGTCCACAATACTTCTGAAACAAAATTCTACGGGCTAAACTTGAACTTTTTGGGTAAATATAATGTTCAGGGAAAACAAAGCACTGCATACCAACACCAAAACATCATCCTTACCATGATTGAAGAGGTGAAATGGTGTTGAGCTTCTTTGAACAGCCAAGATCAATTAACTCCAAGAGGAAACAAGACTACAGCAGCTGTGCAGCCATGTTCCATGATTTAAAACTCAAGTTGGTTACAAAATTGGATTTTAAGTTTTAAAATTTGTTTTAGGATTAAAAAATTCTAATCCTGGGCTTTAAGGGATACTTTACTCAAAAATTAAGATTCAATTATTTCCTCATGTTGTTCCAAACGTTTATGCATTTTTCCCCTCTTGATCAAATCAGAAGATATTTAAGAATGTTGGCAGCCAAATAGCTTTTGTTCCCATTGACTTCCATTGTATTCTTTGTCCATATAATGGAAGTAAAAGGAACCAAAACTTGTCACCAACATTCTTCAAAATAGTTTGTTCCATCTAATAAGAAAAAAGTTATACAGGTTGTTACTGACATTAGAAGTAAATGATAACCAAATTGTAATTTTTAATTCATAAATACGGTTCTCAGTTTCGTCTTTAAAGCACATGGTGATCAAAAAGCTATAAATATCAGTATAACATATCAGTTTGCATCTGAAGAACCATTCATCCTAAAATCAAGGTTCACAAACTGTTCCTCGCAGCTGTATTTATGCATATGATTTCTACATGAATATGGTAATAAGATTCTCTGATTCCCGCTGCTGAAGTGAGGGAGCCGACGGGAGGAGAATTTTTGCAGCAAGACATCCCACTGTGTTCCAGCATAAGGAGTATTTACTGTAGCTGTGCGACTCCCTCAGTTTGCTCTAGTGTCTCACAGGCTCTCCAGCAACCGTACATGCAACAGATTAACAGAATGAGAAAGTCTTTATATAAAATGGTCAGCAGCGAGATGCAAAGGAGCATTGAGAACGCCCACATCATCACCAGTCACGTGGCAGCAGTTTAATTCAGCCTCGCTGATTCAGGCAGACATGGTCAATAGTCAAGAGCACAGGGACAGACAAAAGGCCTTGTGCGTTCTTAGATGAGATCATGTGTTTTGGGTTTGTGTTAGTCCAACAGTGCAGTGTTTGTTGGATGGTTTTTAGCTGTAGACAGGCTGTACCACAAATCAGGTCCTAAACATTGGACGGTACAGGCTGTCACCACTTCTGAGTGTACTGTTTGCCTCAGATGCAGCAGTGTTTACTGTGAAGCAAACACACTGTGACCCTTTCAGGTTGAGATTGTACAGTGCTGCTCAGTTCTCACTGCTTAGACAAGCACAGAACTTTCTTTCTGCTCCCACAATTATGATAATACTTGACTAATAATAATAATAGTTTACTGGTAAGTGTTATCAGAAGAAACTGTTTGGGTTTTGCAACGCAACATAGTAACTTGGTGCATATGCTGTCACAGTGATACTTTACAGTGGGTTTTGAACCATTGTAGTAAATTTAATGGCCATAAATGTTTTTTGTTTTTGCTTTTTGCCACAAAGCTGTATTTTGTATTAAAAGTAAATTAAAATGGGTGTTCTTAGACCTGTTAAGCAAAACACGTTGAAAATTGTCTCCGCTTTAATTACTTTTGTGTTTTCCTGTAAAGGCAAAGCTGATTTTTCAAAGCAGATTTCAGCCTTTGCTTCAATGTCTCATGATCCTTCAGAAATCATTCCAATATACTGATTTGGTGTATTATTATCAATGTTAAAAACATTTTTGTGTAAACCATGTAGCATTTTTCAGGATTCTTTGATGAATAGAAAGTTCAAAAATGTATGTAAATTTGTAACATTGTCTTTTTAAGTCAAGCAAATGTGTTGTTGCTTAATAAAATTATTAATGAAAAAATTGTAATGACCCCTAGCTAGTGAGATTTTAAAACACTACCCATCAACTTGCATTTTCTTTTTGGTGTAAGGGAGGGCAGCTAGGAAGAGCTGTGCAGGTAAACCTCACTCACCTGTGGTCTTTAGTTTTCTTGTTGGCATACTTTCATCTCATGCTGGAAGCTCCGGTTTGAATCCCGGTTGAGTAGAACATGAAGGGTTATACTGGTCAAGTGTCATGTTAATCTTTTTTTTCTTTTTCTGTGCAGACTGTGAGCATCTGATCAGGCGGATGTTGGTGTTAGACCCCTCCAAGCGTCTGTCTATAGGACAAATAAAGGAACACAAGTGGATGGTGATGGAGGTGCCTGTGCAGCGGCCGATGTTATATCAGCAGACTGTAGAGGGGGAGGCTGGTGTGGGAGAATACAGTGAACAGGTGCTCCGATTGATGCACAGCCTGGGCATCGATCAGCACAAAACCATAGAGGTGAGAAATGACACAAATTTTAAGAAATGAACTTACACGCTTAATATTCATAACAGGCTTGACTAGTGTGTCTCTTTTTTGATAATTTCTCCATCTGTTCTGCAGTCTCTTCAGAATAAGAGTTATAATCATTTTGCTGCTATCTACTACTTGCTGGTTGAGAGGCTAAAGGCTCACCGCTGCAGTTTCCCAGTGGAGCCCCGACTCGATGCCCGCCAGAGACGTCCCAGTACGATTGCAGAGCAGACTGTGGTCAAGGTATTACTCTTCAAATTGCCTCTGAAAATGAAATTAATAGCAATGTAAAAAAACGGCATTGGCCATGCAGTTGACTGTTTCTGTTGGTCTATCTCTTTTTCTGCACTGTAGGCGAGCAGCGCTGCTCCTCAGGTGAGCCTCCTGCCTCAGAACATACGCCTCCTGCGATCCCCAGCTGTGCCTCAAGCCTCTGCAGACTCCTTCACGTTTCCACAGTCCTCCTGTGCTACAGAACACAGTCTTATGGAGGAGGAGGTTGGGACTCCCAAAGTGAGTGAAAAATGGATTAGAGGTTGAATTATGGGGGAATTAAGCTTTTGTTACTCTGTAGCCTGTTTAGGCTGTAGCATAGCAAATGTTTAAGATCTCCTAAATTTTGAGTGCCAATACCGTCGTTAGATGAAATGGAGACCGAGAACCAGTCCAATATATAGTTTTTGTTGAAGGGCAATATTTTTCCATTATATTTTTTAAGGTATAGATAGGATGGATGGATAAAAGACGGGTAGATAGACCGATGTATGGATCAAGGACTGATGGATGGATAGATTAAGGATGGACAGACAGACAGATAGATAGATATAAGATGGATGGATGAATCATAGATAGATAGATAGATAGATAGATAAGCTGGTACAAACATCTGTTGTGACAGGAGTTGAGTCTGACTGCAGACCGTTGAGTGCTCTTGCACTCCTTCCCTACATTGCTGTTAAGCAACTTCAGTCCTTACTAGGTCATGCAGTGGGCCTGGCTGTTTGGTCAGGCCTCCTCATCACGCCTGCTCCCCGAGGAGCCTTTTGTTCAGAACCATCCTGACAGACGGCCAGATCGGCTGCCAGCTTGGCATACAGAACAGGAATAACAGCACAGGAGCCGGCAAGCTCTGCCACTCCATCTCCTCACTAGAGTCCTAGTTACGCTGTCTTCATTTTTATCTGTCTGTCTCTCTCTCAGTTGTCACTCTGAGATTGTAGTCTGCTCTCTCCTAGACTCTTCTTTCATGCAAATACTTAGTTTTGTTTTAATGCCTTTTGTGTCGATGAGGGAGAAGCTGTTTACTTTGATGTTTTTTAGCAGCCTTAGTCATTTTTGTCTCTGTGCCTTTCTGATGGTGAGGTGAGACATACACTATGAGTGTTTCCCCTTGAGGCCATCCACAGCTGTTTGGCTTACATAAGCAGGTCAGACTGCAGTCGTCTCTGGCAGTCACACACATTGGACGTGACAGCTGTCCATTCGCTTCGGCTTAGTCATTCCACTCTTTCTTCTTTCTCTTTTTCACTCTCACATTCAAGCACACCACAAACTGTCTGGCTTTGTGTGCGCTGGTATTTTAGTTCGGAAATGTGGAGTTATTGCGCATTCATGGCTTTCATACTGAACATTGCATCAGCCAGTTCCTCTCTTGAAAAAATGTGTTCAATAAACAATCCCTCACAAAATTCCTCTTATTGTAAAACATGTATCACTAAATGTTACCTGTATTCATGTTTGGGTTTGGTTTTGCAGAGGAAATAATTGATGCAAAACTCAGTAGGAAGTCATTTGGATGGTATTAATATTAATTACATTTATGATATTCAAATAGGATATTTAATGCAAAAAAATGATTGTTACACATCAAGTTTAATTGAAACTGAAAATGTAGCAAGTTTGTGTTTTACATGTTATTTCAGTTAACCTTTATTTTGTTTCAAATAACATTTTTTTTTTTTATCTTTTTTTTTTATCACAAACTGATTAGGTGATTAAAAAAAAGTATTTTTATGATTGGATTGTGGATAGGAGAACTAGTTGACATTAGCAAAAAACTAAACTTTACAAAAAGGTGACAAAAAATTGCACAAATAGTCTGTTTTCAGACAGGTTTCCCCAAACAAACCCTCATGAGTTATTGCCTGTACAAACAGATAGCCCTGCCCCAAACTCACACCATTGGTTGAGGCAGTGTGGCTGTTGTTGGGCTAGTTGTTTGTTGGGCAAACAAACAGAGCAATGTTTTGAAAGCACCACAGAGATGGTGTTTACACTTTTAGGGTAAATAAATGGCAACAAATGGCTTATTTATTTAAAAAAATGACACTTTCCCTTTAAGATCAGAGGAATTGTGACACTCTCTCCAATATGACATGTTTAAAATATGAAGCTTGATCTCAGAGAGTACCGCACAACCTCTGGTGGGGAGGGGATGGCTGGGATTGCATAATTTGCTCTGAGTCTGTATAATCACACCGTTTGTGTGTGAATAACAAAGGGACGGGGAAAATGATGGGCTCAAATGTAAAAAAACGAAAACAAAAGAGAGAGATGAAGGAAAGAAGAAAAAGAAAGGGTCTGGAGCTGTTCTTTAAATGTGTGTTGGAATAACAGCATTCCTGGCCCAGCATGCTGCAGGAAACTCAACTCATCCAGATGATCCATGTCGGTTGAATTTGTGTTTGATGGCATGTCTCAGTGTACTCCGTCTGCATGTGGCTCTGACGGCCCTCTCAGCCAAAACACACTTCCTGTCCCTGCATTCCAGACTTCCACCCCCTCCTCTCCAGCTCACTCACTCCTTTGAGCAAAAAGCAAGAGTGAAAGAGAGGGAGCAATAAAAAGAGGCAAAAAGGGAGAGAATGCCGTGTTTTTGTTTACTCTCACTCTCACCCAAATCATTATGTGTTCATGAAGTTAGGCCTGTCATCGCAAATTTTGTGTTTGGTGCTGACCGAGTAGATGTGCCTCAGGACTGTGAGTGACTTGTGAGGGCTGATGGGAGATTAGAAGATGTCCTTTGGAAACACAATGCTTGAAGGCATGTTAGTGAAATTTCTTATCTACATACTGTTGTAAGTGAGAGTTCATCCAAAGACATAGAAACATCCTTAAAGGCTGTCATCTTACTGATCTTTTAAAGGGGTCATGTGATGCGATTTCAAGTTTACCTTTCTCTTGGGAGTGTTACAAGCTGTTTGTGAATAGATAAGATCCATAGAGATATCCTTTTTAAAACTTATGAATCAACCACGCCTACCTAAAATGGCTCGTTTAAACACGTCTACATCACGATGTGGGTAGGTTTGCATAACGCCACCCAAATGTTCACGCAAAGAAAGAAGGCGTAACTTTATTGTTTATTATTAAAAATTCTGTCATTAATTACTCAACCTCATGCGACTTGATTTCTCAAAATTGTGACTTTATAGTTATCAGTTTTTAGCTTGCAATGTGACTTTATATTTCAAAACTAAATAACTTTATCATAATTGTGACTTTCTATTCTGTAACTCTGGTGGTGGCCGCCCTAGCATAGATCAGCTCTAGTAAAGAAAATGTTCTGGTCAAGTCAGGATTAATCCTAACAGATTTAAATTAACCCAGGATAGCAAAAAAAAAAAGAAAGAAGAAAAAACACCCGTTACAATATTAAATAAAAATAAAAACAGTCAAAGTAAACTCTGTTCACAAGGGAAGTTTAATCCACAATGCCCATTAGAAGAAAAAAAAAAACTTGTTTTAAGATAGCGAACGAAAAAGATAAAACAAGCACTACAAAATACAGCACTTCAGTTCTATTCAAGTTTGAAATCAGTGCAGAAATTACGTCATGCTAATTCAAATTCCCAACACATGGAGATTCTCGTCCACAATCATAAATTGTCTATAGAAAAAGAGGAAAAAAAGAGAAACATTAAACATTTTGTGAATGTGCGAAAGTGACTGTTGTGTGTGTGTGTGAGTGCGTGTGTAGTAGTGAATGAATGTGTGTGTGTGTAATGGCAGTCATGCGGTCATGAAGGAAACAGGAGAGTGTAGCGGATTTTGTCAGACACCAGGACAGGTGGATAAGCAGCCGTTACTTGTCTTCAGACCAGCTTTACTAAACCGCTTTACTTTCCTGCCGTTGTTAATTGAAACAGTCCACCCCAATCACGCAAAGTGAAAGTGAACGATTTCCACATTGCCTCACTCTCCCTTTCTGGAAATAACCAACCAATGGTTGTAATAAATAAATAACAATTTCAAATTAATATCTCTAAATTATGAATTTATAGTTTTCAACTGTGCTTTTCATCCCACAATATGACTTTATATTACAAAATTATGGCTTTATCGTAATTGGCATTGCAATTTCAGTTCTCAAAAATGACTATTTCACATAATTGTGAGTATATAATATGACTTAATGTTTAGCAAAGTTATTTATTTCTAATGGTTGTAACTATAGTTCTAGGAAATGCGACTTTATAGCTGTATAGCTTTTTTTCTCACAATGTGACTGTCACACACAGACACAAACACACACACACAAACACACACAGACAAACACATACACAGACACACACACACATACAGGTGCATCTCAATAAATTAGAATGTCATGGAAAAGTTCATTTCAGTAATGCAACCAAAACTGTGAAACTTGTATATTGAACTCTTCTCTTTTCTTTTAATTGTGATGATTTTGGCTCACATTTAACAAAAATCTACCTCTATATATATGACTGTATCATAAATCATAATTGCGACTTTATATTTCACAATTGTGGCTATATAATTTACAATATGACTTAGTCCTGTATCTTGCTGTGTTAATATCTTATATTTGTTTCTGGTAATTGCAACTAAATTTCTTAGAAATACAGTACATTATATTTTGAGATTATAAGTTTATCATAAACCTATTTTGCATCTATTTCACAGTTGCAACTTATTCTCTTATGCAACCATATCTTTTGTTGCAACTGAGTCTCAGGTTTGTGACTTTGAATTAATATCTCCCATTAGGGATTTTCAGGTCTTCTAGAAAAGCTTTCCAAATACATTTTGCTACAAAAAACAACAACATTGTATTTAGAGATCTTTATATTGTTTTGCAGGTCAATGGCTGCATGCTGGACCCCCTGCCCCCTGTGGCTGTTCGCAAATCCAGCGTCTCGTCCCCCAGCAACATGATGGAGACATCTATTGATGAGGGCATCGAGACGGAGGAGCTGGACACTGAGGATGATCATACTCATGTCTTCAATGCCTATCAGACGGCCCGCTTTGGTCAGCGCAGACACACGCTGTCTGAGGTCACCAACCAGCCAGGAATCATTACCAGTGGAGGTGGGTGTGGATTCAGGGTAACCACAAGGTTATGTGTTCAAACCCCACTTCATAATCAATGTTTTAAAGGGATAATTCACCCCAAAATTTAAATTTGATGTTCATCTGCTTACCCCCAGAGCATCCAAGATGTAGGTGACTTTGTTTCTTCAGTAGAACACAAAGATTTTGAACTCAGACAATTGCAGTCTGTCAGCCTTATAATGGAGTTTCTTATGTTTTGTGTCTTTACACATCAATGTATCGTCACGAGCTGCAGGGTTAAATTTGGTTTTGTTTGTATGTTTATTGTAGTTTTATTGTATGTTTTAGCTGTGATTCCCATTCACCTCCATTATAAGACTGACAGACTGTTTCTGAAGGGAACTGACTGTCTTCTGAAAAGTTTACGTGGTATTTTCTTTTCATCTCGTCTCGTTCATATTAAAGCAGTGTTTCAGCTCAGTGCAGCTTTGTTTAAATTAAATTAAATTCAGTTTTTGCTTCAAATTGGGTTATTATTAAATTAAATTATGTATATGATTATTATTATATATCTAAATTATATGAAATGATATAAATATGTATATGAATTATATAACCAAAAATTTATCTCATACTGGCCCATGCCTATTACTCATAAACTTCCTGGATTTCATCCAAAATATCTTACATCTTTGAGTGTTCCTGTAGCTCAATTGGTAGAGCATTGCACCAAGAGTAGAGCATTGGATCAAAGTTGGGGGTTCGATTCCCCTGGGAACACATGATCGGTAAAAATTGATAGCTTGAATGCACTGTAAGTCGCTTTGGATAAAAGCATCTACTAAATGCACAAATTTAATTTTAATTTAACTTTAATTTAATCTTACACTGTGTTCTGAAGATGGAAAAGGTTTTACGGGTTTGGAACAACATGGGGTTAAGTGATTAATGACAGAATTTTCATTTTGGGGTGGAGTATCCCTTTAAGACTATAAATCTTTGTCACCTTTGTTTCTCAACCAGGTAAACTGTTCAGCGTGGGTCATAACCCTTCTCTGGGTAGCGTGGACTCCGAGTACGACATGGGCTCTATGCACAGTGACCTCAGTCTCCTGGAGGACGCACCCTCTCTTAACGAGGTGGTCCTGGCTAACACACCAGTCACCCGCTTGACTCCGCCCTTCATGAGCGCTCTGCCTGCTAACCCTGCCATGCAGGCACTGGGCGCCCAGAGGAGAGAGACACACAACCGCTCTCCCATCAGCTTCCGCGAGGGCCGCAGAGCATCAGACACCTCACTCACACAAGGTGAGCAGCATCCTGTGACTTTATATACGATCATACCAAAGTCACAAGATTTCTTTTAAGTAATACTTTTATTTTGCAAGGATGCATTAAAATGTACAGTAATGTAAATGTTAAGCAGCACAAATCAGCATATTAGAATGACCATGTGACACTTAGTTTGTTATACTGATCAATTCTAATGGATAAAATCATTTTAATAAGTGCACAATTTTGAACATTTACTAATTATCTCAGATGTTTGAACTCCACTGTGGTTTATGCATTAGATTAAATATCTCTTCCTTCTCTTTCTCTCACGCTTACTGTTATTTTCACACTCTCTCTCCCTGTTTCTCTCTTGTTTTCCTCTAAATGCACCACCCCCTGTCTGATGATTCACTGAGTGAATCAGAGAGCGCTTTGAAGATCAGGCCAACTCGGTCCTATTGAGTTCTCTCATCCTGTGTCCTGAATAATTACCCTTAATCACTTGAAGTCCTAAAATAACCTGAGAATCCTTTTTTCAAACCTCTTCCGTTCAGCAGCAGAGGAGTCAAGAGCCACTAAAAAGCATTTTAATGTACACTTGAGCAATGAATAAAGCATTTGCAGCCTGCCTGGACATATCTTCTCCTGAAATAGACTGATTAGCTACGTTAAGTGAGGTCACATGGTAGAACCACACCGGAGCAGTCAAAGGTGGCGTTGGCTTGAAGGAATGAGAGTCACTTCCTGTTTTCTGACACTCCCTTGTGAAAATTCATGACCACACATGGATGTGGACACCGGGGGTGGAACATCATCTGATGGTCTGTAAGTCATTTGCAAATACAGTCCTGTTATTCATAATCTTACTCCTTCCTCCATGTAGGTTTGGTGGCCTTTAGACAGCACCTACAGAATCTGGCACGGACCAAAGGTATCCTGGAGCTAAATAAGGTGTATGAGCAGATGGGCTCTGGAGAAACCCCTTCCCTGGGGCTACTGAGCCCTCAGGCCCATCCACATGACTTATTGGATCCTGCACTACAGGTCAGTTCTCGAGGGAAGCTATTAGAAATCACAGATTTGAGCTAACCCAATCAGTTTTGTAGCAACCCTTACAATCAGGAATGACTAATGCAGAGGTTTTAAACTCAGTGCCGCCTGGAGGTCGGCATAAAAAAATGGTTAGAATAAGTTAAAATAGTAACTACATATGTTATTATGCGTTTTTACATATATATATATATATATATATATATATATATATATATATATATATATATATATATATATATATATATATATATATATATATATATATATATATAATCTCTCTGTTTATCTCTCTCTTTCATTTCTGAAGGATCACGTGACACTCAATCTTTTATACTGATAACATATTTCTACGTAAAATAATTCAAATAGATTTCAATTAAATTATTTTATTCTATTGACTCTATTCCTGATATTCCTGATATATATATATAAATATAAATTATCTATCTATGTATGTATGTCCTGGGTACCAAAACCCTCTCAATCTCTTTTGAATTTTCTTTTGTGAAATGCATAATTCCAAGAAGCACTGTGCATTACTTTGGTTGGAAAGTATCAGAATGCCCTTCCTTGAACTCTTCTACCCTTCTAACCTCCCTACTGACACACAGACAGCCCTGCTTATGTAATTACTAGACAAGAAGCAGCCAATTGTCAGTTGTTTACTGTCCATCCGGCAAGCCCAATGAATGCAGCTATTGTTGAGTAACAGGCTGGTGACTGGTTCCCAATGCTCCAATGCAGACTCA
>NC_068410.1:370873-397786 GCF_023724105.1 Carassius gibelio | reverse complement strand
TGTCTGTAGTCTTATCAAAAATGTGATTTTCATGTTTGTTTTTTGTAGTTTTTTATGAAACTTACTCATATTCAAGGGTTAATAAAACCAGAATGCAAGAAGCTTGAATAAAAAATTTTTTTTGTTTAAAAGCAGAGGCTCTGTTCTTTGTTTTGATATATTACATATTCAGATATTCATACAACAAAATACTGTGGGGACCAAGTTTTGTGAAAATGATCAAAAATGCTGGCGGTGGTTGGCAACTAAAAAAAAAAAAAAAAAAAGAAAACATTTACGAAGATAGAGTTAATATTTGAAAACTATTTTCAAAATTGTTTCACCTGAATGATCCCGGCATTGAACTCAGACCCTACATCCAGGGGGTAGTTCTCCATCATGTAGAAGGCCACCGCGCACATCACCAACACATGCTGTTGGTTGTGTAGATTCACACATCTGATTGAGACACACAAAGAGTGTTGGTCATAAACACGCTCATCTATTTTCAGTGAGGCTATCTGATGCTAATTCTAGCCCTGGTCTTTAATGAGGGTTCTCAGATCTCAGTAAGACACCCTACATTACAGCTAATCAGGAGCTGATGACCATGCAGCGTGCAGGCGTGTGTTGTGATTGCCAGTTTGAACCTATGTTTGAGTCTCCCAGCATGCCACAGAGACTTTGGCATTAGCTTTGACAGCATGGGGCATAACCTCTTAAGAGAGATGCTAACAGTGTGAAGTCTTTCATCCAATGCAGGACGCAAGCCGTTAACCTCTCATCCCATATTCTATTAAATAAACAGCAAATATTAGTTAGTCTAACCAATCTAATGATCGGTGTGTTGAGTAAGGGTTAAAGCTCAAGGCTGGCAATAGGACGATTGTTGATTCAATCCCAGCAACGACAAAGTGTGTGTATGTATTCAGGTTGTAGTGTTACTCACTGTGCTATAGCTTTAAGGTTAGAGAGCAGGTATTCACTGACGGTAGGTATAAGCTGGCGTGCCGTATCGTCCAGTAGGTCGCACTCCAGCACGTACAGAACTCCGTGAAGAGCGCCAATTCGACTGGGCAGATGAGTGCTGCGCAAGGTGCTCTCCAACAGACGGCACACAGGCTCTGCGATGGCTTTATCCTGACACAAGTACATTAGTCCCGACTGTTAAATAGCTGTATTTGCATTTATTTATATAGCTGCGGCATCAGTGCATATACATGCTCACCATGCCAAGCACTGCGGCTGCTTTGCAGATAGCTGGCACGAGGTACTGGTTGAGAATCTCATCTTCTGGTGGATGGACCTTCTGCAGCTCAGTCAGAGTGGAGAACATCATATCAAACTGATTCCTCTCAGTGAAGAGATCAGACACTGCCAGCAGCTTGAAGACATAGAGAGACAAAGAAATTATGTGTGTGTTAACTGTACAGGAAGAAACCTTGAATGTTTACACTCCTATGACACACTGTTCAGACTCTCAAATGTTTATTTACTGTGCTAGGAAGCAAAAGTTGAAACATGTCAACTGAATCAATAAACAAACACACAGTACGACTAGTACAGCCTGATTCATGAACAGATTACTCCTGTGACCTAGTTCTTATAAAGAATGATAAAACAACTCACAAACTCACAAGTTATCAGTCTGAATCAGCCTCAATAAAGTAAATGATGTTCTTGATGAAACGGAGTGGTTACTGAATTTACATCTGAATCACTTCAGTTATTGTCTGGTTTGAAATGAGGCAAGCACTGTTTTGTAACATTTGCTTCGTGACAAAGCAGAGCAAAATATCATTTCAGGTAAACATTATTCCTACTAAATTTTAATGAAAACATCAAATCATTACCGTATTTTCCGGACTATAAGTCGCACTTTTTTTCATAGTTTGGCTGGTCCTGCGACTTCTAGTCAGGTGCCACTTATTCATCAAAATTAATTTTACATGAACCGAGAGAAATGAACCAAGAGAAAACATTACCATCTACAGCCGCTAGAGGGCGTTCTATGCTGCTCAGTGCTCCTGTGGTCTACCACTGAAAACATAGAGCGCGCTCTCGTGGCTGTAGACGGTAATGTTTTCTCTTGGTGCTTGGTTCTAAATAAATGCTACTTATAGTCCAGAGCGACTTATATGTTTTTTTCCTCATCATAACGTATTTTTGGATTGATGCGACTTATACTCAGGTGCGACTTATAGTCCGAAAAATATGGTAATTACATTTTTTAAATATTAAGCACAAAGCATGTCAGTTTCACCGCTATACGTCACTTCAAAGTTACCAAAATCATACTCTTTGTGTGAATTTAAATTTTTTTATTTAATTGATTTTAAATGTTCCTTTTGTGTTCATTTCGTTAAATGCAGTAAGTGGCACTACATCCAGATTTCTTTTCTCAGTTGTTGATTTTGCAGAAAATTGGTAGGTATTTCGTAACAAGAGCTGTTTTATACAGATCATGCCTTTTTCAGTATGGCCAAAAACCCCACCACTTAACTTTTTATTGAAAAATATTGATATACATTTTTAGCTATGTCATCCAGCCCTACTATACAGCATCAGAAAGCTGATGATATGCTAAGCATAGACTCACCGATCTGACCACCTCACTGAGGAGTACAACAGGAGTCTTCTTGCTACTGGGGCTGCCAGGGAGGATCCACTGACTGTAGAGCTCCAGAAGGAACTGAGAGCAGGAATGGATGTCAACCCCTGCACGGTGCTTCCTGGACAGGATGAGAAGAAAGACGTCTGGGGGATGCTGGTTTCTAAGAGCTGTTCTGCTAGTAACTTAGTAAAAGTCTGACCTGGAGTTGATCGGCGATATTGGTGGGGAGGCAGGTGCTGGGGCATCTGTCTCATCTTCCTCATCCTCACCCCACTCCTCCTCCCTTAGAGGGGTGATGTTATTTCCCAACCACACGGAGTGAATTGACACCTACATAGATTACAGGATTGATATTTTAGGTAAGAATGTGCCTGATGCCAAATACCTTATTCAGAAAGACATGGATAATAGCGTCAAAGCGATTAAGCAATTCTACAGAATAATAGAACAAATATTTGGCATACTCCTCGTGTTTGGTGGATAACAAGTCAGCTACAGCAACTTCCAAAATTAATACGCAAAAGTGTGTGAAGTGTAAACTCTAAATGAAATAAGCGTGAATCAAACATGCAGATAAATGTTAATATAATAAAGGTTTTTAGAGTAGACAATTTACTAACTTGACCCAGTTTGTAGTCCATGTTGCCCATCTCCCTCTCGGTGTTAATCTGCAGCAGGAGTTTCTCATGGCTGATGAGGGTGCCTGCACATAAACACATACACACGAAGGTCAAGAATACAACAAGAGACTGGACACATATAGAGCAAGAGGAGCTTTCGGCTGAGCACTGACCTGCCGTTGAGGATGATAAGGATGGCACGGGGTCCCAGGCATGATAGGGGAAGTGTGTGGCGAGGTTGTCTCTCTTTGACACCATGGCCTGAATCTCACGCTCAACCATTCCTCTAATCACAGTGAGCTTGCGACCAAACCTACAAAACACACACAAACGTATGATCCCCATCTAAACCTAGAGGCCCAGCACATGAATCAAACAGATGTGTACATACCTGGTGTCCAGAGCTTTAAGGATTTTGTTGCGGGGTTGCTGTTCAGGGCAGCTGACGGCTGGATTTCCTGCTGTGGGCAGAGTCATGGCACTCAGCACCAGAGAGGTGATGGCCTGAACCGCCAGTACATTGATCTGAGTCCTCTCCATATCCTCCTGTGACACAAACAGACACGTCTTATCTATTCTAAAAACCTGGAGAGTGTTTATATTTTTGGTAGAAGTTGAATGATTTACCTCTTGCTGGGTTTCCTCTTCTTGGTCCATCGTGATTGGCTGAGTGACCAGCACTCCCAACAGAGTGGCCCACGTCTCCTCAAACTGTGTCCGACTGCTCCAGCCTGCAAAGAGACCACATGAACAACTCAAGCTGTTTAATAATCATATACTTTACATAAGACTATACATGAAGTCTGTCTGATTTTATATATATATAGAGAGAGAGAGGGGGGGGGGGTTCATTAAGATTTTTTAAAAATGTGTTTTAATGCTTCCTTGCTGAACAAAATGAATTTCTAAATAATGAAGAACAAAAAAAAAAAGAAATCTTACCCCAAACTTTTGAACTATAGTGTATACTCAACTTAAGTAATTTGAAATAGTAGCTTACCTATTTAAGGTAATATTTAAATGATCTTATGCCTCCACATAAGTGTATACATCATCTGAACGCTGAATAAATAAACTTTCCATTGATCTATGATTTGCTAGGATTGGACAATATTGGGCAGAGATACAACTATTTGAAATCTGGAATCTGAGTTTGCAAAAAAAATCTAAATCCTGAGAAAACCACCTTCAAAGTTGTCCAAATAAAGTTCTTAGCAATCTAGATTACTAATAATAAATTTAAATTTGTATATAATTATGGTAGGAAATTTACAAAATATCTTCATGGAACATGATCTTTAATTAGTATCCTAATGATTTTTGGCATAAAAGAATAATAGATAACTTTGACCCATACACTGTTTTTTGGCTATTGCTACAAATATACCTAAGCGACTTCAGACTAGTTCTGTGCTCCAGGGTCACATTTATGTCTGTACTATCTATAAATATTTTAATTGTATTCATTTTTGTGGTATGTAATGTATAAGATTCTGTAAGATCTCATAAAATTACTACTTTTTTAAAGAGACACTTTTTTAAAAAAGAGAAACGAGTCTTTCATACCCAGAGTGTTAATGCGGTAGAGGAACTCTCTGAAGACGTCTTTCTCCTGCAGGAACTCTACAGGGATCTCTGGCAATGCTGTGCCAAATTCTCCACTCGGCCTGGGTGACCAGCCCAGCTTCCAGACCTGTTGAATCAAACAAACAAACAAACACTTTCATATGCTTCTAAACACCCATAAACATAATGAATGCATAAACCTTCATTCTCTCTCACCAGTGATGGGATTCGTGTGTAGCTGTTCACAATGGGCAGCCTGGCGAGGCTGATGATGACATTCCGTAGAGTAGGTGTAAGGAACGCTGGAATGTTCTTGTTTCTATGGTGACCCAGAGCCAGCACACTCTGCAGACCTTCAACCAGCTCGGCCATGATCTCACAACACCGCCATTCAAGTTGTTCTAAAACAACAACAACAACAGTGACATTAACGCTTGTTGTTGTAGTCATCATGGATCAGTGTGTAACATATGTGTTGACTTACTATATGCAGAGTCCACCTGGTCTTCTGACTGCTCTGTTTTCCGCTCCGGCCTCAGAAGCTGGTCACCAGGACCAACAGCGACTACATAACACACACGACATCATACTCAGAAAATGAATATGAATTGTGATTGCACTTTTATAAGGTTAATAAGGTTTATAAGGTTTTGCAACACACACCTGCGTGGATGAGGAGCTGTATACAGTGGACGATGGAGCAGGTGTGTGTGAGGTAGGTGTGTGAGGTGAAGTGTGTCCACACCGCCGGCTGCTGGAGAGCCAGACACAGACACGCCAGACTCATTTGCATGTCCACACTCAGAGGCAGCTGATCCTGCAGCAAACGCCAAACCACCACCTACAGATACAGAAAGAGAAACATGCGCTGAGTGGCTTTTATTACTATAGGACGTTACGTTACTATGTCATACACTGAAACGCCACTCTCTAGTGAACGCACATATGACAGTTAGTGGAAGCTAGAGATTATGGTTTATGTAGTTTTAAATATGCATATTTTTCTTACACAAATGCATCACTTTGCTTTAGAAGGCCTTTATTAACCCCCCTCCCCCGGGAGCCGTGTGGAGTACTTTTTATGATGGATGGATGCACTTTTGTGGGATTCAAAATCTTAACCCCAATTCAATGCCATTATGAAGCTTGAAAGAGCCAAGACATTTTTAAATATAACTCTGATTGTATTTGTCTAAAACGGGGTGATGGGTGAGTAAATCATGGGGTAATTTTCATTTTTGGTTGAACTATCCCTTTAATCAAACTGTCTGTCTGTGGATTTTAAACCGCAAAAAGACTGATAGTTCAATATTACGTCTGCAAGTTCTGCACATCTCTGTGTGAAGATATGGAGCCTGTTGTCTACCACACACATACTCAAGTGTCATCTCACTATTTAAAGACACTTCACATGAATTTCATCTCCAGAACTGTGCTGAGAGTTCACTTCAAGTCATTTGATAAAACTGTCGTCAGATACTTTCAATAATAGTAAATAATAAAAACAATAAAAGCAATAATAATAATAATAAACATGATTAAACACTATTTAAGGAATATCAAATTTTTGTGCTTCTGAAAATAAATAATTAAATTTAATTTCTCAGGACACTTTTCTTTAATAACTTAGTTTGATTACAAATCTCTTTTTAATTATTTCTTTTGGCCTTTTGTTCCTTAAAAGTTGAAATATCAGTTAACTTCAGCTATCGACCAACCTACATTCTAAGATATCTGCATTAGACATCAAACAATCCATACTGGTCAACCATTAGAATATTCCATATAAAATCATCCTATTTGCAAAGGATGCATCAGTCTTACCTCTATGGCGAGAGTGCTGAAGGAGGTAATGAGAGTCTCTTTGTCTTTGGGAATGTGTAGTGAGGACGGTAGTTTGGACAGAGACAGCAGGTACTGACTCACCACGCCACACAGACTCAACACCGTCTGATAAAACCCAGGCTCACCTGCAACCACACACATAAACACATTCAATGACAGTTGCAATTACCACTTCACTGTAATTTGCAGAATTTGCCACAAAGGAAAATTCCTATGCACTTACACCTACAAAAGTTTGGACAGACCTATTCATTTTCTATTATTATTATTTTCACCATGTCAAATCACCAAAACAATGAGAAAACACAAATGTAATGATGGGGATTTTGCAGTGACCACAGCAATGTTAAACAAAGTTTGCCTCTGTCTTGATTATAGTATTTATAGTATTTAGTAAACATTTGTATCCTGATCAGTGCCACCTATTATAGAGGAACGGATTTGGTTGTCATTCAGCTAATGGTTACCCACACAAGGGTTCAGGTCCAGGAGGTTTGTGAGTTATTAGGTTAGGTTAGGACTCACTGTAGACTTGATTAAGCTTCTGCCAATAGTCCCCACATATTTGGGAGGAGGGTAGGAGGGGCTGATGAGGGGAGGGGAGGAGCTCAATGACACCAGCCAATCGCTCAAAGGCCACCTGTTGAGCGGTGTCAAATATAACGGTCCCATGATCCTTACACACCCTCTGTACCCCAACACTCAGACATGATGCCAGCAGACACAAGTTAAAGTCCTGCAAACACAATAACACGACTTCAGTGTCCGTCCGTGTCATAAAATGAGCGTCACGTGGGTATTTGGACTTTACCTTGCAGGTCATGATTGCGTTCAGGTCAGATTGGGGAAGTTTCGTCAGAAGCTCTGTAGTTTCATACAGAGCTCCTTCACCTCTCAGACAACACTGAGATTTCACCAGAGCAACATACCACTCCTGCAACACACACACACACAATAGTGATAATTGTATGCTTTTGCTTAGGATTTTTTCTGCTATTTTCTATTTGAAACCAACGTTGTATGTAACGTCATACTTTATTGGGTTCCACATTTTCAGGGGGAGGAGGCGGGTCCCCGTCCAGTGGGTGTGAGGTAATGGGGGCGGCAGGGCTCGTGGTATCCTCAGCAATAGTGGCTCTGAACCTGTCCAGCAGGGAGTAGAACCGCTGATGCCTGACATAAGAAAAAAAGGACATTTTAAAAAGCAGGGTTGGGAGATCTTCTTATCTACAACAACAAAATAAACAGATCTGAAGTAAACTGATGAGGCGCTTTACCTTTGCGCAAGGCCACTGGTCTGCAGGTACTGCTGAATCCTGTCCAGCTCCTCCAGCGGCAGCTGAGCGATACTATTCTACAGTAGGAGAAGAAAACACAATCCTCAAAAAACATTTAGCGCAGTGGTTCTCATCCAGGGGTCTGGGGCCCACTAGGTGCCCTTCCAAGGGGGCTGCAAGATGGCTTGATATAATTTAAAGTAAGCTTGAACAGCTAAGATGTACGGTAAGCTGACATTGTGTTACTTATTTTCGTTTGTTCCCTCAACAACTGTCATTTTAATTTAACTAATCATTTTAATTTTTAATCTTTGTCATGGACATTTTTATAATGATTTTATCATATAGATTTTTTAAATACCGTAATAGAAATGGTTATTTGTGAGTAAAAAGACATTTAAAAATACTCTAATCACAAATGACAAGAAGTGATGTAAATTAATTTGTAATAAAAAATAGAACATAGAATTAAAAACATTCAGCTATTTAATTACACAAAAAATAACGCGTTAACTAAGATTAATTAATTACAGAAAAAAAATAATAACGTATTTTTGCACCGCAGAACGTTTCTCACTGGATGAGTTTCGGCGGACCGATTGTACTGAAGCACCAACTAGCGTTCGCATATCATCGCAGCACATGATCGAACCTCAAGTATCACCTCAACGCAAAACATATAGCAGCTAGCGTGGACTTTACACTTTATGTTGAACTATGTTATTATTTTGTTGGTGCGACTGGCAGTTTATGTTGAACTCTTTATTGTTTTGGCCAAGGTTATTGAGAGTTGGACTTAGTATGTTATGGCCTCTGAAGCAACAGAGAGATGTTTTCTAATAGTCAGTGTTTCCAATGTTCTGAATGTATTTGACAGTATTGTGTTTTACTTAAAAAAAAAAAAAAAAAAAAAAAAAAAAAAAAAAAAAAACACACTTTACAGAAGGTTCCAGCATCTATAAACTTCCTGAAATTCGGAAATGTACTATTTCTAAATTGTTTCTAAATATGCTATTGCTACACTTCATGGCAAAAATTGCACTGGTCTGCTAGACTTGGTTGAACAAAAATAAACAATATTTTGTTGCTTAAGCTTATGTATTCAGTCATTATTCAATGGTATACTATAAATCCATGTGAAAAAAAAAACTTCTCACTGTTCTCAGGTCAAATATTTATATGCGATTAAAATGCGATTAATTTCGATTAATTAATTACAAAGCCTCTAATTAATTAGATTAATTTTTTTAATCGAGTCCCGGCCCTAATTATTTTATTTAATGAGGTTTTATTATTGTAATGTATACGGTAATATTTATATAAATATTTAAACAATTTTAAAGTGCATCTCCTCATTTCTCTATAATATATAAAAAAAAAGAAAGAAAACAAGCAGCACCGTCATTACAGCAGAATTACCAGGAATTTCTTGGGGGGGCCTTCAAATATTGTCTTTGACAATAAGAAAAGCTGATTTGTGGTATCTGACATAAAAATAGATCTTGATTCTAACTAAAAATGACTGGGAACACACTGGCTTCTAAAAGAATCATTTATCATCACTTTAGTGATGCTTCATTACATAAATGCTTATTATAAACTGTTCAGTCATCCATCTTCACTATATATTACAATTGCAGCAGATTCACAGGGAGCTGCATTTAACTGCATTTTTTGTCAGTATTTAAATTCTGTTTTATTTACAATTAGGTAACACTTTAGAATAAGGTTCCATTAGTTAATGTTAGTTAATGTATTAATTAACATGAACAAACAATGAATAACACATTTATTACTGTATTTATTCATCTTCGTTAATGTTAGTTAATGAAAATACAGTTATTCATTGTTAGTTCATGGTAATTCACAGTGCATTAACTAATGTTAACAAGCACAACTTTTGATTTAAATAATGCATTAGTAAATGTTGAAATTAACATGAACTAAGACTTATAAATGTTGTAGAAGGATTGTTCTTGCTTAGTTCATGTTAACGAAAGTAGTTAACTAACATTAACTAATGGAACCTTATTCTAAAGTGTTACCTACAATTATTTCATTTTATTTTAATTACCATTTATTAAAACAAATGGCAAAATCAGCTGGTAATGAGTTATTACTGTGTGTGTGGCCGTGTTTTACCTGCAAGGTCTCGGCAAGCAGCATCTCCACACGTCTGCAGGCGAGTGTGTCCACCATGCGAGCCAGCACACGGAACGGCGTGTTGAGTAGCTTGTCCACGTATAGCATTAGCAGAGCCCCAGACTGACTTAGATGAATGCCCTCCAGACACTGCAGGGTCTTCTTCAGCATTACCGGCTGGAGATTTACACATTTAAAACATAAGTGACTGCAAAGATGTGCAAAGCACGACCTAAACAAAGATGCAGCGCATGTGGATATACATACAGTAGAAAGGTTGTCGCAGCGTGATTGTATAGCCTGTATGAAGAGTCCGCTGGCTGCTGAATTTCGGTGCACAGCACTGATGAGATCCTGCACTGGAGGCTCATGGGAAAGACTGATCAGATCACTCACATGATTCACTGTCAGCCACGTCAGATGCTCAGAGTCATGCAGGTTTTGACACTGAGACAGGAAGAGAAAAAAGTGCTATGTATAATATCTTTTATATGAAATAAAAAACGGAATGGTAAGCTTGTTTTATATAATGGTAGCAGTAAATCAACTTATTTTAAGAGATTTGTTTTTTAAATTATCAGTATCAGATGACTTTGCATATATAATGGCCGGTACACTCACTTTAAGAGAGTTTCTGGCCCCTACTGACTTTCCATTTGTTTAGTTTGTTTTCCATGCTACAGAAGTCAATAGGGAGCAGCAACTGTTTGCTCTCCCACAATCTTCAAAATATCTTCTTTTGTGTTCAGCAGAAGAAAGTAACTCACAGGTTTGGGACAATTTGAGGGTGAGTAAATGATGGGAGAATGTTCATTTTTGAGTAAACAAAAACAAATTCTTAAGTGAAATGGTAGTTAAGACTTAAAATAAGACTCATGCTCAGACACTGCTTAAAGAAAAGGGCACACACTGCTTAAGAAATCTCACCACATAGTCACAGAAGAAGATAAGTGCTCCTCGTCGGACGATCTCTCTGTTAAACATAGCCAGCTTCCCCTCGGGCCTCTCCTCCTCTCCAGATGAGTGCGGACTCAGCAGCTTAGTGCTGGACAGACTGTGCCTCCTGATGAAATTATAAAGAAGAGCTAAGCTTAAAGGCAAAGTTACATATTTGTATAAACAATAGATCTACCACAGACTCCTACAAAGAGCAATTTCAAGTTTCACTTCAACATATAACTGTAATAATTCACAACACGTGGAAGGCCAATTTGTTTTTGCCCTTAAAAAGAGCAATTTATTCCTAAAATGATCAAGAGTATTGCTTAGCCTGGTTGTAACAATTGAGTCTTCATTTTAAACACCCTTTCTCATAAGGCTGCTCATAATGACCTGGGGGTCTGATGCACCTCGGACCACCAGGTGTAGTTGGTGTAGTTGATGATGAGAAGGACCTGACACCAGAGCAGGACCAGAGATGGGTGTGTAGTGATGAGCTGGAGCACCAGGCTGTTCAAACCCTCCAAAGCATAAAAATGACCCCCTTCGCCTCCCTCAGCCTTCAGCAGCCTGCTGCCTGCTGCCGTGATCCGACGGAACATTCCTTGAAAGTTGATGGCAAATGGGATCTTGGTGAGAAATCTGCTGAGCCGGTAAAGAGCCGGTGTTTGGTTCTTACACCGGGACATGTGACTATACGAGTTAAGACACGAGATTCTGCCTACCTGATTTGAAGATGTGGATCAAACACATGAGCAGTGTGCCCAGCTGCTGACAGTAGAACGTGTGCTGCTGTTCACTCATGTCAACTTTCACCTGTTTAGTGGCGATATCATCCAGCATCACCCCCACTAACTGCAATAAGAACCTGACAAACAAAAAGAGATTAATAATTGTATTAATTCTTATTGTTGTCGTGTTTAGAACAATGGAACATTTTAGCAGAAGCATTCAGCCAATCTTCAACAGGCATGTGATCATCTAAATACAAAAGAGGAGGAAAACCTGTTTTTCTCCATTCAGTATGACTTTACAACAACAACAACAAATCTAATTATCAAGGTTATTATTATTTCTATTATTAATCAGTATATTTTATTTGATCATTTTTCCACCCTAACTGACTTTTTTTTTCCAATTACCTAGCAAATGTTTCCTCAGGTGGAACGTGTTGTGGCTCTCCATTGGCGTCTTCCATGGTGGTGGGCGGAACTTCGGGAGGGGAGGAGTCATCATCACACAACCGACGGATGGTGGGACAGGAAAGGAGGTATGGCGACAAAGAAAGCTCCTGAATACGAGACAGAATGATGTCCTCTGTGGACTGTGAGATGAGGACGCGCAGGATGGCGAGAATCCCAGACACCCACAACTGCACCGTACCCACTGAGGCCTACAGAAGAGAACAGGAAAACACTGAGCCAATTGACAGAATTAAGTGCATTGGCATTTACCACTGTTCAGCAAATTGTTCAGTGGGTAAAAATACAGTAATTCCAATATGAATCCATGTGCTAGGGAATTCTGTGTGAAGGCAAAAGAATTCCTTATGTAATTGGTCACTCAAATTCACCACGTGTACCAGCAGAAAGCTGCTTGTTTTGAAAGTGACTTCTGTCTGAGCTATGCTTCATTAACTATATGGACAAAAGCATTGGGACACACCTCTTAATTTCTGAATTCAGGTGTTTCAGTCAGACCCATTGCAAGCAGCTACCCACACAATCTGCATTTGCAAACATTTGTGAAAAAATGGGTCATTCTAAAGAGCAATCCAGCTTTTGCTAGTCAATTCAAGCATGGTACTGTATGAGTCTCCTCTGTTACATCAGATTCAGCCGTAAGTGATATTATTGGAAAGTGTTTAGGAACAGCAGAAATTCAGCCACAAAGAGGAAGACCATGTAAAGGCAGTGCTGAGGTGCATGGTGCATAAATGTCGTCAACACTCCGCTGACTCCATGAGTAAAGAGAACCAAACATTTATGTTTTTATGGCCAAGCAGCTGCATGCAAGCCTCAGATCACCAAGCACAATATGAAGCGTCAGATACACTGATGTTAAGCACGGGCACCTGGACTATAGAGAAGTGGAAACATGTTCATGTTGGAGTGATGAACCATAGTCTCATAGGCGAGCCTGGGTTTGGCTGATACCAGGAGAACATTACCCGCCTGACTGCACTGTGCCATTTGTAAAGTTTGGTAGAGGAGGGATTTTCTGAAAATGCCACTTGCTTCCAATAAAGGCCAATCTTAATGTTTCAGCATACCAAGACGTTTTGGACAATGCTATGCTTCCACCTTTGTTGGAACCCTTTGTGCAAGGCACTTTTCTACTCCAGCATGACTGTGCCCCAGTGCATAACACAAAGTCCATAAAATGACTTGGTTGGATGAGTTTGGTGTGGAAGAACTTGACTGGCCCACACAGAGCCCTGACCTCAAGCCCTATCCCACGGATCACCTTTGGGATGAACTGGTATGGAGATTGTGAGCCAGGCCTTATCATTCAACATCAGTGCCTGACCTCACAAATGCTCTACACTGCCATACAGTGTATATTATTACACTATTGACATTGAACCATTTTGTCTGTAACTTCTATATTCTAATATTTAGTGCATGAGGAAAGTAATCTAAGTGATGTGTGACTGAAGGTTCTCACTAGTGTAGAAGGCGTGATGAACATGCTCTTCAGTAGCATGTCCACAGGCCGCAGAGAGGAGGGAGCCACAGTCTCGAACAGTGTGTTTAACACACCCAAAGCCTCATGGGAGTCCAGATGCATCTGTCAAGCAAACAAAAGCAAACATGTAAAGTACAATTAAAAAAACCCTGTTCTTTAGAATTAATTTTGAATTTGAGATGATACTCAGGACAGGAAGTAGATTAGACAGAACCGCACTTGCTGTTTGCCGATCATTGGTAGGATGATGTCAGCGATCTGTCGTGAAAGCCTCTTCCACTTATCTTCGTTCTCTTTATGGCACTGCTGTAGGACTAGAATAAACATCTCCAGCACCTGCACACAAAAAACAACCATAAGTTTACATGTAATCCAGGAATGCAACACACACACACACATACACCAGAACAAAGTTTTACCTGATGGTGTTGTATGAGGCGTAGCAGCATGGACACCACCACCTCCTTTTGAGTGTCCAGCTCCTTCCCCGCATCTGCTTTATTGGAGCCACGCAGCACAAAGAGGTCATGTACTATAGGCTGCAGTGCAGGGATTGCTGGGAAATAAAGAGAAGCATAAGAATCAACACTAACTTTTTCAAATGATTAGATTGATGTTTAAACTATTATGTGGAATTTTACAGTCGATATGCAAATGTATATATATTTTTTTAGTTTAAAATGTGATTTGATAAACTGTCATTACATATTCTCCTCATGGATGTGAATGTGAATATATATTGGTATTGTGATTCCACACACCGTGTGTTACTGCCTTCCTGTCGCTGGCCATGATGCCATCACACAGCTGAATGATCTTTGGGATGCTGATGATCTGTTTGGAGTGGTAGCGCTCATAGGACAGCAGAACCAGGAAAAAGAAAATGTTGGGCACAATCTCTTCAGAGTTCCTTCATAGAAAAAAGAAATCACTTTAGTGCAAATTTATGACATAAGCAGATCTGTGCATTTACGAGAACTCTACTATTGGAAAGATTGGGGTCAGTAAAATAAAAATAAAAAATAAACTTGATTGCTAGTTATGGTGACTGTCAGATGGTCTTACCTGAACTGCCCCACTTCAATATATTCAAACTGCTTCAGCACGAAACCAATGAATACCTGAAACAAACACAGGGTAATAAAATATTAGCATTGTGTGAGTCTAATGTAGAAATATAATAAGATTTATTTTGATTCTCAATTAGTGGAGCAAATTGGAGATTAACATGTTGACATTAGGGGTTTAATCTACAGCTCTAAACGACTTGCCTGGTCTGAATCAAGCAAACAGTAGTTGACCCGGAGCTGCACAAGCTGGGTGAGAAGGTCCAGCACCTGTCTTTGTAGAGCCACTGAGGTGCTGGTGGTGTACTGCTTCAGAGCCTTTATCACCAGCGGCTCAAACAAACGGATGTGATTATGAATGGCATTCTGAAACACACACAAGTAGTCTACTATTAGACACTTGAAATATAGGTCAAGAAGACATCAGTATTGTTACTGTTAGTTAAAAGTAAATGTACAATTATTTAAAAATCATTATGCCAATTAAAACGAGATGAAATTAAATTACACAAAAATGTAATTAAAAACTTTACAAAAAAAAAAACTATGCATTGGCAACTAACTGTAACCAGTTTAAGATGAAGTACTAAAATTGAAAGAAATTAAGCTAAAAAAAAAAAAAAAAAAGAAAATGATAAAAGCACATAACACTTAAAAAAAAATACTGATCTGAAATATATTTTACTGTTACAGCTGGTACATTCTCCTCGTGATAGTATGCACTTATAAAAAACACTTTATAAATTATGATATAAATAAGTGTAACAAATAACAATACCATATAATAACATAAATACAATAAAACAGACCCATCAAATAACTACAAAACAAAAAAGTGGCCCAAAAAATATAAATTTTACCATATATTTCCAAATATTCCTCTGCTACCACAATATTTTATTACTGATTAATAAACAATAAACATTCATCAATATTTTTTATTCGATATGATTTGTCACAGGTATCCCCACTGTTTTTACTTCCAACGTCACTCAAACAAATTACAGTATATTTTGTTATTTTATAATTCTAGTAACGAATTATGAGGCAACTTACCTTGTCTCCTCGATGGCGAGTGACATTGGTGATACTCGACCTCAGTTGATTGGACACTTTTTGCATGACATCAAACCACCTATAGGATCACAGAAATGACATGTTCAGTCATAACAGCCTTTTAATTTTCTATTTCTAGATTTATCTCTATGAGGAACTGTTCTACACAAGCACACTCTCTCTCACCCAGAGGCGTCCTGCTCTTGTTCAGCTTGCACCATGTTTCTGAGGCTGGCATCTGCGAGGGCCTGGGTAAAGTGAGTGTATGGGGCCATGAAACAGTAATGGTAGAGGCCGGGTCTGACACTGGTCGAGCCGAGCCGGAGGGCCTTGCCCTGGGACCGACATGGGTGAGACGACGCCCCCTCATACTGAGATGCAAGATTGGTCCCAAACAACGACTTCAACAGCTATAAGCACAGAGCACATAGTGAAGCCCAGGACTTTGTAAAGCCACGGATTGAATCAAAAGAGTAACGCATGTCTAACCTGCTGAACACACACAGTGGCCATAGTGGGTTCCCTTGAAAAACAGGACTTGAGGTAACCCAGGATCTCTTCAACACACTAGATAGTTTAAAAACAGGGTTAAAGCTTGTTATTGGCATTCATTTTGCTCAGACATCATCATTTATTCACTGACTTAGACTTTGATGTCATACTTTGCCAATATCATGCAGGGTGGCCATCTCAAGCAGCTGTGAAAGAACATCAAGCGCCGACCTCAGGAAACCTCCAAACTTCTCATTAGTGTTGTGAAGGTCTAAGGTGACTTTGTAGTTAGCATGTGTAGCTCTCAGTGCATCATAAAGCTTCAGATAAGGAGGCAGGTGATAAAAGCTGCCCAGAGTGGTGGATTTGTTAACGGCTGGTGTCGCTGTGCTGTCCACCGATCTGCCTGTATGAAAAAACAGTGCAAGATACCTGTAAATATTCAATTAATAAATAACAAATAGCACCATGACCTATTTTCCTTTGCATACTCAGTAGAATTCTTCATATGTATGTATCTACATGTGGCACTGTGAGCGTGACTGTACCCGTGTTGGCTTCTCCTCCTTTCTTTGGGCTCATGGGGGTGGTGCTCGGCTCCGTCATCTCCTTCTCTTTCCCCTTTCGTCTGATTGGACTGAGAGATGGAGTGTTGCCCAATGAGGGTAAAGTAGCCTGGGAGGAAAGATGAACAGAAATAATGAAGCTTTAGATACTGTTCGTAAATATGAACTATTACTGATGTGTAGTGTCTGTTGAATTCCTTTACCTTGGCCGCATGGCCTGGGGGTGTGTCTTCCAGCACATGGGCGCAGATGTTAAGGATCTTCAGCAGGTGTGAGAACAGCTGCTCCACCATAACAACCAGAGAGCGGTCATTAAGAGCAGGCCACGCCTCCTCTACCTTCGAAGGGGCGGAGTTAGACTCCTCCTCACCTGCCCACGGGCTCTTCATGCACTTTGGTGCAACAGCTACAAAAACAGGTTGAACACAACATTTTAAATACAAACGGGACTAAAACAAAGTGAAGAAAACTTACAAAAATCTAAATAGCTCCTGAAATGGGACTTCCATCAGCCTTGGATGAACAAAATTAAATCACACTTAACCCTCCTGAGGCGGTTTGGCCATTTTCGACAGATTTCATTTGTGTTCGTTTTATAAAAATGAGGCTTCCTTAATCTGAGGGATTCAAAACTTTTTGACTTTTTTTTTTTTTTTAGATATGCAATCCGAACAAACAAAACATAACTTTGGTGGTCAAAACTGACCGACCACAGGAAATGAATGTGAAAGATTATAATGCAGATAATTCATGTATTAAATAAAATCAAATTAACCAATAATAAAATCTACATATCAACGCTGAACAAAAAAACATAGAAATAAAGGACAGAGACTATAAAACGTTTGCTCATTTGCTTATACAATGGTGGTGCAATTAAGAAACTTAAAACACTTAATTAAAAAAAAAATTACGCTCTTGTAAAAAACTGTGGCTACTCTAATCTAAATGAGTTTGTACCCGCGAGAAGGTTTCCAGCCAGTAGCAGAGCAGCCTGATGTGCAGACAGATCAAGAGGGAACCAGGCAGAGGAGATGAGAGACAAAACCATACTGGCCACACCGACCGTCAGAGACCGGCGCATGTCCTCACTACCAGCAGGCTGAGAGAGACTACAGAAGAAGAGAAGATTTCTACTACTGCAGAGACAGATACAACTGACAGATAAGACTGGCTTTTTATATTCTTTTACACTAATAATATGATCAAGACATCAAATCTACTGTAAGCAGGTTTTAATCTTTGTCCTAGAGGAAGATGAACTTCTGTTAAGATTCAGATCCCGAGTGTGAATTCAGATGAGGAGTGTGTACCTAAAGGAATGTCCTCGGCTGCGGTACTGGCTGGAGCGGTTGAGATGAAAGACAGAGGAGCACACATAGCCACAATGCCAGCCTGTGCTCCAAGTGCACACTGGGAAGGTGCTGGACAAAAGGCACAGAGCCTCACAACAGCCAAACTAGAGCGATGACATTAAGTGTAGAGATTAGATCTTGATTCCAAATAAGACCACTCTTCAGAATTACAGCAGCTGTTTCTTATGTCTGTGCCACCAACCAGAACTATTTCCAACCACACAGAAGCTCACAGAGGTCTGCTATTATGATGTGTTTTTTTTTTATATAATCTGTGGGCTCTTGCAATTTGGAAACAAGCCATAAGCAATATTTTATAAGAGTTTTACTTAAAAGGTTAAGGCACTCACAGTGGTGGCTCTGGAAGTGGAGGAGGTGAGGGCGTGGGAGACGGCAGCGATGACCCGGGATAGGTTGTTCTCCACTGTAACATCCGGTGCACTCTGATCCAGATTGTAGCCACGGTATGTTCTGCAGTGATCACATTAAGAATTAGAATAAAGCCAAATGCACAACCAATCAAAACTCTGGGTCAATATTTTATTACTGATTAATAAATAATAAATATTCATCAATCTTTTTTATTTGATATGATATGAGATAATCAGTAATTATGTCCGCACTGGATGCAACAAATGCATTGTTTGTAATGGGTTTTATTGGTTTTGACTCATCACACTAGGACACACAGCATCACAGTATGTTAAGGGCAATAACATTTCCATCACACACTTGAGGTATTCGAACCTTAAGCCGCATTAAAACAATGCATTACACCCAAATAATGTTCTTTTTAGCAATGTCATATGACCCCTTTAAAGTAGTGTTCCTAAGCGCCACCTGCTGTCAGATAGGGAATCTGCGTCTCATTCAGCTCGTCAGCTGTTTCGTTCAGATATGTTTTATTTAGTATAGTTTCACAAAACTGAAATCAGACTATTCTGTTTTTGCTTTACATTTCTAAATTATACAGTCTTAGATTCAAAACTACTCATGCTGCATGCATGCAGCATCCTTGTTTGGATCATGATTAAAATCCAGTGGTTTTCTCTAATTTTAAATGCAAAGAACACAGAGCAGAGTCGTAGTTTGTTGATATCAAGATATATCTTTTATTTGTGTAACTTTTTTGATTTGTTTGATTTGGAGTTCCTTTCAAAATTTCAATTTAGTTTTGTTATATTTTAATTTCAAAGTCAAATTGTGAATTGAATCGAATCATATGTTGAGTGAATCATTACATCCCTAATTTTAAAATCGAATTTATTCCTATGATGGCAAAGGTGAATTGTCAGCAGTCTCCAGTCATCAGTGTCACATGATCCTTCAGAAATCATTCTAATATGCTGATTTGCTGCACAAATTTTTTTTCTTATTATGATCAATGTTGATAACAGATGTGCTGCTTAATATTTGTTAACAGTGATGCATGTTTTTTTTTCAGGATTCCTGATGAATAGAAAGTTCAAAAGAAAAGCATTAATTTGAAATATAAATCATTTGTAACATTATACTTTTATATCAATTGATGTGCCCTAGCTGAATAAAACTATTGTTTTCTTTTAAATTAATGTAAAAAAAAAAAAAAAAAAAAAAAAATGAAAGCAGCCATTTAAACATGTAATGCAAAGAAAGAAGAGCTGTAGTGTACCGTGTAATAGTGCTGGTAGTGAACTGTGATGGAGGCTGGGTCTCGTGCATTAGCAGCTGCAGGTACACACTGCTCTGATCTCGAGCTATGGCCACAACCGGGTCTGTCTGAGCCTGGTCACAGTCAAAGAACAACCTGGGCACCAGCCTGAGTAAAGAAAGATTGAGCAAACTCAGAGTGGGAGATTTGTGATGTGCAGTCGGGAGATGATCAGTCAGAGGTGAAATGTCTGAATACCTGCTGATGGTGTTTGCTGCCACATGTCTCACACGCGGGTCTTCATCGCCCAGTAAATGAAGCACAACTTCATTTAGAACCCTGTCCTGGAGCCTCAACAGCTGAAATGAAAATATTAATAATAAAATATTAATTATGTTTGTAAAATATATTAAAGCTATGTTACATAGCAATAATAAAACAAAAAAAAGTGTAAAAAAAAGTATATATATATATATATATATATATATATATATATATATATATATATATATATATATATATATATATAAAAATATATATATATATATATATATATATATATATATATATATATATATATATATATATATATATATATATATATATATATGTAAACAAGCACGCATGAGAAGCACATGAGGAACATGTGAAAGACGCGCTGAATGAATGCACATTCACTCTCTGACAGCAGATGGCGCTAAACTGCAGCCCTTACCCTGGAACCCCCATAAAGCAAGCAGCTGCACTACTTTCTAAAACATATTTAAATTATTTTAAATAGCCATTCAGATTTGTGTATTCACTATGATGATTATCACAGTGCCAAATACTTAAGTAGTTAGACTTAATAGGCTATTTATTTTCAAACTTTTTTTTTTTTTCATTTTAATCTGGACTTACAACATGCCCAATATATTGTTTGAAAGTGTTTAGAATCTTTGTTAATTCCAACTTTACATAAGGGCTTCATTAGTTAATATTAGTTAATTCATAAACATAAACTCCCAATGAAAAATTATTCTGAACATTCAATAATCTTAGGTATTCCAGTATTTAATAACATGTTGTCAAAATCTAACATTGCAACTGAGCTAACATAAATTAATAAAAAAAAAAAAAAAAGAAAAAAAAAAAAGATGAATAAATTCTGTAGCAAATGTAGCTTTTGCTCATTGTGAATGTTGATGGTTAACTAATGGGGTCTTATTGTAAAGTGATATGGGTCTTTATAGTTCTTTTGCACTTTTAACTGTGCAAAACTTTTAACTTTACATATTTTTTCTGTATTGTTTTATTGCATTTAAATGTCCAGTTATTTTTGTTATAAGAAAAACATTATTTAACCTGTTATACTGTATTATGACCACTTTTCATAAATTTATGCATTTGGCAAATGCTTTTATCCAAAGCGACTTACAGTGCATTCAGACTATCAATTTTTACCTATCATGTGTTCCCGGGGAATCGAACCCCAAACGCTTGATATCACAATGCTCTACCACTTGAGCTACGAGCAATTTATCGCGAAAGGAAATTTTGATACCGACATATCCCTAATATATACACACGCATAATACTAGATTAAAAAATCAAATGAATGACAAATGAATCCTTCATCTTAAACGGAGTAAAGTGAGAAAGAGAGATGACTTACCCCGGTATAGTGATGCTCTCCTTTGTGCAACTTCTCAGTTTTTCTTTCCAAGAAACTTACTAACCTGGAACAATAGTTGTTTTTTAACACAGAAACAATAGTTGTTTTTAATAATTAGATGTTTGATTCTTTCCACAAAAATCAGCAGTTACATATGAATTAGGGGGGTAACGATTCACTAGTTCTCTCGATGCATCAATTACAAACCCTGACGACTCATATGCATCGATCTTGAAACATGATTTTTTAATCGTGAAGCGCCGATCTCAGACAGTAATCAATTCAAAACGCTTTCAAAAAGCGATTCAATGCTTTCAAATTATATACACATTAAATTACTACATTATCGGAGCAGTCGAAAGCTGCCATTGAATGATAAATGCGTTTAAACAATGCAGATGAACCGAATGTACGAAGGAAACTGTTAAAATAACAAAGCATTAACAACGACCTTGAAATAAGAGTGTGGGGTTTATCTAATAATCAGATGCATGAAAGTAGCGTTTGTAGCTTTAGCAAACAGACATCTGGCACGTTTTCTCTCAGAATCATTATTCGCTTATGGAGAGGAAAAGTTAAATAGCTACTGTAACATTTTATTCTTTGAAAATGAGATGAAGACCTTTTCACACTGAAAGAGAAGTGATCTCGGTCTCATAGACGTGCTTTATCTGCAGCTAAACTGTACAAAAGCAGAATGAACTGATAAAACGTTAATAAAACCCACAATAAGTACAATTTATGAATGATGCAGTGCTAATTGACATATCATCTATTACAGTACAGAAACTATGAAGTATATTTTCTACCTTATTCTGTGCAGAAAATTAAAATAATTGATAATTAAATGTAGCTTAATATATAAAACAATCATAAAATTGCCATTAGGAAAAAAATATCGATTACAAATCAATTACAAAGATTATAGTCCAGCAGTGTATTTGATTTCTTACAGCTAATTAAAAGTAATAAACAAAGAAGAGAATTCCTTGTAAAAAAAAAAAAAAAAAAAATATATATATATATATATATATATATATATATATATAATAATTATGATAACACATAGGCTACATACGGTACATAAAATTATTGTATTTGGCATTTCTGTCACTTTTCTAAAATGATGGCTACGCCCCTGGTGTGACAAAATGTTAGCTTATACATAATACTCTTAAAGCTCTTTTTAAAAATCTTGGCTTACATGCATTTTTACGTATGCCATGTCGCATCATTAAACTAGCATTTAACAATGGACAAAAGGTTTAGTTTTTTTTCCTAACCTATGGTTCTCTAACCATAAATGCTTCTTTAATTTGCCCCGACTAAACATTTAAAGACTTTAGGGGAAACATTTAAATAATCCTGTGAATGCACTTAAAAGAATGCAGAATTTAATCATTATAATCGAATCAAATTTAATTGTGAATCGAATTGTTCTAAACTGGCAAAAATCGTTATTGAATCGAATCGAAAACCTATGAATCGAATCGAAGCCTTCCCAAAGATTTACAGTCCCAATATGAATATATGTGCTTTTTAAATTATTGTATCAAAATGTGCTAAATAAAGTAAAGTTTGAACCCACTTACCGAAAATCGATCTCAGCAAGGGTCTCCAAAAGCTCAGTGCGAACCAGCCAATAGGAGCAGTCTTTCAGGGTCAGCAAATCAATGAGCAGCTGCAGGCCAAGTTCACTTAAACTTCCACTGCACAACGCCATGATACAGGTCTGTAGTTGTGTAAAAACACAAAATATACTTATAATCTTTTAAAACTAACAGACAGATTTAAACTAGCATTCTTCACATGTTCAAAATGATCCGAGGGGCATGTATGTGTGTGTATGCATGTATATATACATATACATACATACATACATATACATATATATATATATATATATATATATATATATACATATATATATACATATATATATATACATATACATATACATATATATATATACATATACATATACATATATATATATATATATATATACATATATATATATACATATACATATATATACATATACATATGTATATATATATATACATATGTATGTATGTATGTATATGTATATATACATGCATACACACATTTTTTTTCTCACCCTAACAGCAGCACAGGCCATTTTACATGTGACTGAAGATTCATCTTTTAGACTTCGTTGCAGCAGAGGCACAACATTTTTGAGTGTCACAGAGTTTCCTAATAAAACAGAAAAACAGAGAATGTGAAAACAAGCCTTACGAGTGTGTGATTCATCTGATCAAGCTGTAGCTGTAGTCCTCACCTGTGACGGAGTGGATCTGGGACAGCCATGTCTCTGTGTTGTAGCGTGTCTTGAGCTGGATGCCTTGGATTAAAGCCCCACACATGATGGCTGTTGCTCCTCTGATCTGAGGATCCCCATGTTCAATGTACTGCAGTATATCACTGATGTACTGTTGCTCTGTTCACACAAACACAACAGTTTCAGGTTTCTAGTTTGGAATCAATTCAGTTTTGGGGTCCAGACAGTCAGGCTCAATATTTAGTCTTTTGTTGTAAGTGAATGTCTGGAGTGTTCATTCCCTCACTGAACGCTCTTGTCTCGTGTGTTTTTGTCGAGCAAGTGGATTATGTTTTCATTGGCCAGGTGTTCTTCTGTTGTCATGTTTAATATAGCACACACCTTGCCTGACTTTAAACTGGCAGTGTGTTTCCACATTATCTTGTTTTTTGTGAGCACATAGGCCATGTGGTCTCATGGTGTCATGTTTTGTGTGACTACTTATCTTTTTATGGTTCATTTGCCCCACCTGCTCTCCTCTGAAACTCTTTCCCTATTTATTCTCCCTGTGCTCTCCGTTCTGTGCCAGACTGTTCCTGTGGTCCTATTGGTTCCCAGTGTGTCCTGCCCTGCCACATCCTGTCTAATTTTGCAGTGGCTAAGTATTTTACTCTATGGGGTAGTTTTTGTTTATTTTTGAGTTATGATAAAGCCTGTTGAGCTCTGCGCCAGAGTCCTCGACTCTTCCATCCCAAAAAATAGGACACATATATACAACTAAATAAAAACAAATTTAAAGACAAAACAATAGACATCTATTAACTTTTTTTTTTTTAAACAAACGTAAAAAAAAAAAAAAAAAAAAAAAAACAAGAGCGAGTGATTCAGTTGACCCATGAATGAACAGAATCCTTGGATGGGGTCAGTGTTTTTCTCACCATCTGGCTCTTGTCCTTCTAATGGCTGCAAGTAGAGTTTGTTGAAGAAGGATTCGGGTAGAAGAGCTGCTGCTGCCCCCACACAGCTAACGGCTAATGCCTTCACGCTCACACGGACCTCATTATCAGGAACCAGCCCTACAACACACACACACACACACACACGCACACACACATATATGATTTTATGAAGACACTTTAATGTTCAAGTAGCAAACAACAACACCCAAAAACACTTGTATGCTTTTGTATGTGACAATACAGAGTCAAGCAACACATGTTTTGTTTCTCACCATTTCTTTGGCCGGTGAGCAGGAAGGAGGCAGCCAACAACCGCACACAGTGCACCAGAGGCTCTTCCTTTGGGTCAGTATAGTGACCAATTTCTCCTTTAATCCTAGATGGCTAAAACACACAGAACACATACAAAATATTCACAGATTATGCCGTTTAACTACTAGATCTCTGTTGAGAATCTGTGAGAACCTGAAGATGCACAACATTGTTCAACATCATTATTGTGTGTGTTCACCTTGTTGTCGAGATCTGCGGCTTCCTGGACCTCTTCCTTTGGTATGAATCGATCCACACTGCTACAGGATGATTGCCTGTTGTGACCTTTTCCCTCCAGAAGATGGGGCTTACTTAAAGCTGACAACAAGAGAATACTGTGAGCTAAAAGGATGACTAATAAACACTCAAGTTAGACCTTTAGAACAGGGTGTATTGCTGAGAAAGTGTACTAAATGAGGATGTACCCAGTGCTGACTGAGAGAAAGGCTCTGGAGGTTTATCAGGCGGTGGAGCTGCACCCTCCTCTTCCTCATCCTGCAATGTGCCGATCTGCATCCCTGAGTACTGACTATCACTGCCGTCCAGCACCTACACACACACACAAACACACACACACATATATATATATATATATATATATACTTATATAAATGTACATATGTCACTATCAATATATATATACACACATAACAGAATGGGCCAAACTCACAAACAAGCATAAACATTCATGCAAATGAACACAAAAAACAGGAACAGTCAGACATGCAGTATCACTTTAGGAACTCATACAAATATTGCATGATCACAGCTTTCTTTTGCATAATAATATGCATGTCAAGATAATTTTTGGCCTCACAAGAAAAAAAACAGTGTTTATCAACTGCAAGCTACACCACCAGAAAATGAGGATTTAATGGCTGATTAGACACTACTGCTAGAGGAAGAGATGGCAGAAAAGGAAGAGGAAGAAGTCGAGGTAGAGGAGGAGGAATAGAATGGCCTGTAGATAGTCGACTCGCTGTCGGAGTGTGGGTCCGGCCCTTCTGTGGGAGTTGGGGAAGGTGGTGAATAGCTCCGACAGTGTCTGCTGGTGCTGGTGACACTTACGAGCTCGGCGCAGTCTGAAGGCGTCACAGCGGAGTCCGGCCCCTCTGTAGTCGTCTGGGAACTGTCACTAGGGGGCGACGACAACACTGCTCCCATTGACATCTGGTTCCCATCGGTTACTAAGTCACCGGACGTGCTGACGACCCCGGCGCCACCGCTTGAGCTGCGACTTAGCATGTCCTCGTCTTCCTCATCTGGAGTATCAGGCCCTACGCCCTGCTCTGACGCACTCAGGTCCACTGAGTCTCCCGGCTGCAAGGCATGCTGGGAGGAGCGTGGCTGCTCTGTGATGATGTCAGATGTGCCAAGAGACGAAACGCCGGATGAGGAGGGAGCTTCACTGGAGCTGTCGCCACCAACCGAGGCTTGAAGAAATGTGAGAGAAACAAAGCATTAATCTTTCCATATATTCCATGCAAAGCATTTGTTTGAATTCAAGGAGTGTTTGTTTTATGAAGAAAGCAAAGGTTATGGACATGATGTTGGTAGCTGCCTGGTTTCTTTTCTGGTGTTTTGTCTAGGTAAGCGCAAGCATGTTGCAACGTGTGGTTGCTAGAGCGCTCAGGCAAAACAACAAATCCTCAAATCTACACTAAGCGTCCAATTTTGCCGTCGGAAATAATTTGTACCGTATTTTCCGGACTATAAGTCACACTTTTTTTCAAATTTTGGCTGGTCCTGCGACTTATAGTCAGGTGCGACTTATTTATCAAAATTAATTTGACATGAACCAAGAGAAATGAACCAAGAGAAAACATCACCGTCTCCAGCCACAAGAGGGCGTTCTATGCTGCTCAGTG
>NC_068410.1:342968-370373 GCF_023724105.1 Carassius gibelio | reverse complement strand
ACAGGCTGCAAATGTCTGTTTAGTGAAAAAGCTGAGAAGATTTAATAAATAATTTTATAAAATTTTTATAAATTATTATCATTATAAAAAGGTCCTAGGTTCCCTTAAAGGTTGAATGCTTTATTTATTTTATATTTCTAAGAGCGAAGTTCATTGATACATAACATTTTGCAAATGGGTTAAGGTTTGAAAGTGAAGAAAATCAATAAAAAGCATCTATGATGAATAAATTACACGGTCTAAATGGCGTTTTAGTTTTTACTTTTGAAGTACAAGAGCAGGACTTGCCCTTCCATTTACATGAGCCTACATGAGTTTGCGAAGAGTCAAGTTGGCGCTCAAATTATGGTTGCTCTCATGCCTCAATAAACTGATTATCTTTACTTCTGAACCAAGAGACTCCCTAGAACTAGATTAAACTTTGAAGAAAGGCAAATCACAGCCCTTCCAATCTCTTCCTTGTCGTTATTCATCATCTTTATCCTCTACAAACGTGACGCAATGCAGTGATGCACCACTGGCTTTGCTGAGCAGACAGTGGCCTTGTTTCCCATTGGAGAGGTTAGGATTGTAATAGGATAGTTTAGGGATTACAGGTAAGACGCCCAAGACATCTAACTTTGGCCAAATCTAGTGTGTCTCACCCAACCATGGGCATGGAGGTGCAAGGGCACCACTCTCACCACTGCGAGCTAGGGCTTAAAGCGGGCCAGTAGCACCGAGGCCAGAATAGCGCAGGGTTTCCACAGTGGAGCTTGAAGCACCGCTGTACGTCACTAAAACACGCCCTTTACACGCCTCTCAGAACAACGTCATGCAACCTCATCATTTCACCACCAAAGAGAAGTTATCAGAAAACTAAGAAATAAGTCACTGGAACATGTGCGATCACAAAACAAACATGATAAAAGCGACTGTTTGTTTGGATGCTTCGTTATATATTCAAATTCAAAAGCATCTATGTTTTAACTATATAATTGATTTAATTTATCAGGACTCAAAATTAATCACACATAAATACACTTATTTCTATGTTATTAATTTATTTTTAACGCTTATGAAAATAGCCTGCTTATTCAGTCGAGTCTGTTTCTGTTTATTAGCCACAGCCCTCATATTTATAATAAATGATAATATGTCTATTTTTATATTTTATATTTTTAAAGCTCCCGAACAAAAAACATTATTAGGCTATATTCTTTTATGATGGGAGGCTAGACTGGCCCTGGCACGCACTAGCACGCCCGGTCCTAGCTCGATAGTGGAAACACGGCTCTTGGGCCAAAGCGGGCCAGCTGGGGCTAGAGGAGGGGTTAAACAAAGGCGGAGTTTCTCCGTGTCTGGAGAGCGTCAGCGCGGATCATTTCAGAAAGATAACAGTTTTAACACCAGCATTAAACGCTTTTTTAAACAAGTCGAGCTCAAAACTCTCTTTCAGTCAGCAGCGATTGTTTGAAATAACTTGATCTGATGTGGATTATAATCACTAAACAAGGCAGAAATATTTATAAGCGATGAAAAATATATGCACGCTAAACTTGTTACCATAGTAAATATGGTAAAATATGACCGCTTGAAGAAATCAGACGTCAGCTTCTTATTCTCTATCACAGTCGTGTATTTTTAAGTAACTTAATATTATCTGTCACAAGCCTCGTCTCGAGAGTTTAGCTCACGTTGCCCATCATAAAAGAATATAGCCTAATAATGTTTTTTTGTTCGGGAGCTTTTATAAAAATAGAGATATTATTTCATTCTAAATATGACGGCTATACTGTGGCTAATAAACAGAAACAGACTTGACTGAATAAGCTGGCTATTTTCATGAGCGTTAAAAATAAATAAATAAAATAGAAATAAGTATATTTATGTGTGAATAATTATGAGTCCTAATAAATTAAAACAATATGTATCACTTATTCTATAGTTAAAACATGGATGCTTTTGAATGTGAATATATAACAAAGCATGCAAACAAACGGCCGCTTTTATCATCTTCGTTTTGTGATTGCGCATGTTCCAGTGACTTATTTCTTAGTTTTCTGATAACTTCTCTTTGATGGTGAAATTTTGAGGTTGCATGACGTTGTTCTGAGAGGCGTGTAAAGGGCGTGTTTTAGTGACGTGCAGCGGTGCTTCAAGCTCCACTGTGACAGAAACCCTGAGCTATTCTGGCCTCGTGCTACTGGCCCGGGGCTATGAGCCCCGCCCGGCCCGCTTTAAGCCCTGGCTCGCACTGGCCCGACAGTGGAAATGCGGCTAAGGTTTTCGTCGGGCCAAAAAACCCTGGCCGTTGGCCCCGAGGAAGCCCCGGCGAGGCACGATCAAGCCCCCGGAAGTGAATGTGGAAACGCGACTGGCCCTGGCACGCACTAGCACGCCTGGTCTTAGCTCGATAGTGGAAACACGGCTATTGAGTGGGCATCTGGCTCATTTTAGCTTCGCTACAGGGGGATCACCACCAAAAAATCTGGACTGACCACTGCTAACAGATTAAGTGACCACGACATACAGAATATTGACTGCGCTGTTTGGAGCTGAACTGATCTTGTATTCTAACAAAGAAAGGGAACTTAGCGGATTTACACAAAGTTACCTATTTTTTTCACAGATCATTTGATGCTCCAGCAGTTTCAGGCTAATTCTCAGCACCTCTTTCAGAGAGTTCACATTTCAACAACATTTGAACACTTTTTCCATTTTTTCCACACTCTACCAATCTAACTTTTCCTCAGGTTTACTCCACAATACTCTTTCACAATGGTTGTGGGTAAGATGAAGTTCACTTTTCAGAAAAGGGTCAAGCTGGCCCAGGGCTTGTGGCTGCTCTTATGGTTGGCAACTCTGGGTGGAGCAGTTACCTTCACTTTAGGATGCTTCCTAAAGACTGAGCTTCGAAGGAGGGGAGAGGTATCCATGTATCTCATATTTTTTATTTGCTTTTTATTTTTTTGCCATTAATTTAATGCATTACATAATGATGATTAGTTTTGAACTTCAAAACTGGTATTGACATTCAATGTTTAGTAATTAACATTTTGTGTGGTTTGTGGGTTTTTTTTGTGTGTGTATTTGGTTTAGTTTATATGAGTTTATAGAATCTTTATCTTAATTCACTTCATAAATTGTAAGACATTACAAATGCCTTATTAAATAAATATGTGAAGGGCTCAAACGCTTCAGAAATATCTGTCAGGGATTAACCTATGTGAATATAAATATTATCAAAGCTGGTCATAATAGGCTTAAGGAACTGTCCTTTACAAAGGAGCTCTTCAACAGTCAAGATAGGCATCTGTCTTAAGCAGGACATACATAATTTGGTAGTTTTTTACAACAATATTTTAACTGACATGCATGTTTATGCATAGCATGATACTACACATAATTTTTGCATGTTCTTCATTATATATCAACTAAGGCTATGTTTACACAACAACGATGTACTAAAAAACAGAAAAGTCTTTCCCTTGTGTTTTTAAATTTTTTCACATATTCACAACAACGTTTTCAAAATGATGAAAATAGCCAAAAATGCTAAATTACGTATGCCAGGCCAGTAGTTGGCACTGTCACATTGTCACATTGTCACCTTGTCACCTTGTCACTGTCACCTAAACAGTACCTGTAGGGAAGTGATGATTATATGTTGTATATGATGCGTCTCCTCTGTTGGTTGTTGGAGTAAGTAAATCCACACATTGCTGTGTAAGCAAACACTTAAACAGTAACAACAGTACCATGTACTCCTCCATTGTTGTCTATGTTTGTTCGTGTTTGCCTTTAAAATCAACGCATACTGCGCATGCAATCCACCTGTCACTCAAGTGGACACGCCCTTAATTATGAAAAAATTCACCCCCCTCACAATTTGTCATGATGGGCAAAATTAGCCATTTAGACCAAAATCTTTTTTTTTTCACCAGGCTGTAAATGTGTTTTTTTTTTGCTGTAAAGTTGGGCATTTTAACATGGGGAGTCTATGGGACTGACTCCCTTTTGCAACCAGCCTCAAGCGGCCAGTCGGTTTTAGTCACTTCCTTATTGGTTTCACGAGAGAGAGAGCAGGAGGTTGGCACTCGGTACACACCAAACACATACCATGCATGAGCATGACCTAACCGTTTTCAAAGTTTTCTGTATTGGGCTTGAATGTCGTGACGTCATTACATAGCGTGGCCGCCAATGTTGATGGCCTCCTTTACTGCTACTCGGACTACTGCGCAGTGTTTAGACGTACTCCCTCTCAGCCATGTGTCTTAATTTGATTAATTAAAAATCTATTTCAACCATGGTAAACAGTTGCTGTAGTGTGGGGTGTAATAGCCCAACACATAATTGCCATGTGAAAAAAAAATAGATGGATTAACTTTCCACCACTTTTCTGCTTGGAGGCGCGACCATGGAGACCATAACATCTGAATATTCATTTATATAGCTTAAGTCAACATTGAACATTGAAAATAAGGGAAAATTCCCAGTTTACTCATCAACATAAAAAACATACAAAACTGCTGCATTAACTAAGCGAGTTGTTAAGCTAGGGCTAACATGACTGCTTACAGATTGTTATGAAATCGTGCTCTCACAACAACCACGCTTAAAAAGCCCAACATCACGGTAAGGTTGCTTAAGTAAGCAAAACGATGCTTTGAAAACATCTGTTTTGCTGGAAGGGCAAAGGGGTAGCAACAGGACAACAGCACAGAGACTGAAAGGTCCAATGGAAGGGCTAACGGGATATTTTACAGGAAAATACTAAAACGGGAAGACAGCGGGAAGAGAGCTCAATTACTTGAGAACCCTGGAATAAAACGGAAGGGTTGACAGCTACTAACTACACTTTTAAAACACACAATTAAAAGTATATGTGTGAATGGTTGTTAGCACTAACGGTTAATAAACTAGCAGCTAACATTAGGTGGAGCACAGTTTACCTTTGTCCGGATTACTGTATTATTATATACTGTTCGCCGGCTTTATGATCTGCAGCTCCTGAACCCATCCATTTGTGAACTGCACATGAGACAACAATGAATTGTAGCTTCGGAACTGTTCTGAACTGTAGGCGCTCACAAAACAAACAAGGTAGCCGAGGATATCTGTAATGCAAAAGTGCGGCAGCAAGTCGTCGCCGGTGCTCCACTCTTTGTTGGGAATTTCACATGGATCCAAACCATTAATAGTGCCGATTTTGTCCACATTCCAGTCCCTGACATCCCCATTTAGCATATCCCTGTACATTCCACAACCTTTTCAGGATTTTAATGGTCCCCTTCTTCGTGATCCCACGTTTTAAACTTTAGTTAGTGTGTAATGTTGTTGTTAAAGTATAAATAATATCTGTAAAATTCTAAAGCTCAAAGTTCAATTCCAAGCGAGATATTTTATTTAACAGAATTCGCCTACAAAAAATGACCCGTTTGGACTACATACCTCTAGTTCCTGCAGTAATGATTCAATTCAATTCAAGTTTATTTGTATAGCGCTTTTTACAAAATAAATCGTTACAAAGCAACTTTACAGAAAATTATGTTTCTACAATATTTAGTAGTAGCTAGTAGTTTGTGCACATTTGACAGGATTTTAGAAAAAATAATAATAATAATACAAGACGTAGTCAGCTAGACGATGAACTATCAATATTATTAAGTTATTATTAATAATGACATCACTAAAACAATTTTTTGACTAACCTCCACTCACATGAATTCACAAAAAGGGGGGCGTGGTCTTGTTGCGTTCCGACGGAGAAGAAGGAAAAGCTGCATTTGTGTTTGTCGCCATGTCGTTGAAATTCTGTTATTTTCATCTTGGAGTCCAATCATCTTTGTTTGGGCTTTTCGCAGGGACGCTGTACTTGGAGATTAATGGTTACAATTTCTGTTTAACTCGGTTTCCGAAAATTATAATCCACACGTAAAACTATGTGCAGCACATTTTGCTGAGGACAGCTTGCTGCGGACAACTTCCTCAATATCAATCAGTTTAATGCCAGATTCGCACAAAGATTATTTTTGAAAGATGGAGCAGTTCCCTCTTTGTCTGGGGAAGGCGTTGTTTATGGACCACAACCGTTGGTTAAGTTGGTGCGTTTAACAGTTTCTGTAACTTATTACACAAAGGGCAACACTGTTTAGATTTGTTAACTAGATGTTAGGGCTGTGCAAAAAAAACAAATGCGATTTTCATGCGCATCTCGTCAGTAAAACGCTCCTGTTATTATAAGTACATCTCCAGCACATGCTCCTGCCCACTTGCTTCTCAAAACTAGTCCAATCGCGTTTCCAGGAAGGGCGCGTGCTCTAAGCTGGTGTCGAATTACAACTTAGGAATCGCTGGCCCAATCAGAACTCGTTACGTATTTCTGAAGGAGGGACTTTATAGAACAAGGAAGTCATCAGCCCATTTTTATGACAGTGAAAACAGCGGTATACATATAGGTGAATTGTGTGAAAAATACTGTGTTTTTTTACACGAGAAACATGAACACATGTTATATTGCACACTGTAAACAAAATCAAAGCTTCAAAAAAGCGCGAAAAACGGGACCTTTAACATCTTTTTTCTTTCTCCCAACTTTGCTTCTTCTTGTTCGACTTGCTGTAAGTTTACATTCGCAAGGCCATCAACATGGCCGCCTCGTCCAAAAATGCAACGCGGCGCCCAAGCCCTATTTACCTGTTTTTATTCCGTCTATGGTGTTTACACGGAAATTATAACAGTGACGTTTTCAAAAACTTCTACTTTGAAACCCGTTTTCAAAAATATGTATTTGAATCCATAAACTGCTGTTGTCATGTAAACGAACCGACAAAATGCATAAAAAGTTTTAAGTTTTTGGCTGAAAACATTGTTTTAATGGCCTCAAGGACCTGTTTACACTAGTGCATTTTCGTTTTAAAACATAACTTTTGCTACGGTTACACCTATCATTACTCTACTCCGGCTTTTTTCACCATCAAAAACAGAGACTTTTGAAAACGCTGCAGACCCCGTTTTAGTTTGAAAAGTCTGGGGTTGTGTTTCAGTGTAAATGGACCAAAACGGCCCTTATGAAAATGAACCATGCTTTTCTTATAGTAAAAGTGTAGTAAGCATAGTTTTTTGGCGTATTGATTAGGCTACCATTTGTATAACCAGAGTTTTACTACAAATACCACGGTTAAACTATGGGTTGTCTGAAGTTTAAAATCATTGGTTACCCGTATATGAGGTGTGGTTTCTGACAGATGGAAGGCTTAGCAGGAGAAGGAGAAGGAGCAGTCGACCCTTCCGTCGCCGTCAGTCCGTTTTAATGGGAGGGCAGACGACAGACCCCCTGGCAACGTCACGGCGACGTCACGGCGACGTCACTGTTGGAACCAATCATAGGCGGCGATGTGACGACAGCGTACATAAAGAAACGTTTCAAAAATAGTATGTGTACTAAATAGTCTGAACTAGGTACGACGCCTTAGATGACGCCTGATATATACTTCGCCTCAATATACGTCGCCTCACAAGATGGCTGATATATACGTCGCCTCACAAGATGGCTGATATATACGTTGCCTCAATATACATCACCTCACAAGATGAATGATGACTGATATATACGTCGCCTTACACGAAATGTAAAGTTTGCATTACAGTAGATGTATTTGTAACAAGTTGTTACTTTTATTTAGATATTTCCCAAAAAGTGGTAATAGTGCATAATAATTACTGCATAATAAAGTCTATTTTATGTTTGATAAGTTCTATTTAGCTGTTAAGTTGGTGTTGAAGTTAAGTACAGCACATTAATGTTTAGTTTGCTTGGATGCTACAAAAAGTACGGAAAAACTGAGAGGATATGCATGATTTCTGCTTGAATGACATTTCTTTCTTGTTTCCTTGTTACACATAAAAGAGTGTAATTTTAAAAGAAATAAAGTTGAATTTATATTATATATTCATTAGACATTCAATCTTTAACATTAAATGGTGTGAGAACAAAGTCTTTCTCAGCAAACATGCTTAGGTTTATTTATTTATAATATTTGGGATGCTAAGGCTGTGATATTAATGTTGTCCACTAGATGGGATTGATTTTAACCCAAATATTTTTCTTAGAAGTTTTAATCCTTATGAATTGAAACAAACACGATGATCTACTTCATTTGCATAACTATGGTGCGCTGACAGTATAGTTTTATATAATTACAGTACATAGAAATCTTTTGAAATGTATATTTATCATTGCATTAACTTTTATAGACATCAATAAGACAAAAAAACATCAAGATAGGATTAAATACAAGCCAAAATCAGAAAAAGATTTTTAAATTGCAATAAAGTCAAGATCTTATAATAAAATCATAATTATTGAGCATCGCATTAGTTCAGTCAGGCCATGTTAGTGACGCTTGCATCAGCCGACAGTCAGCTGTTCCTGACCATAGACAGTAAAAGAAATGGACACAGCGACCCCATTGGAACTCAATTGAGGCAAGTGAAGCCCATTTTTAGCGTTTTTTAGCACTTCCGTTTCTGACGCGCAGACTCAAACGAAGCTTGACGACGTCAGCAACCTGTCTGACAGATGTAAATCTTCTAAGTGGCTGTGCGTGCAAACTGCCATCGTTAATCTTGCAGAGACGGCGAGCTTGAGCGGGGAGTTCTTTGTCGTGAGTGAGCAGGAGTAAGTATTCTGATTAATTAATTTGTATAGTATTTTAAAATGTAACGCCACTACGCCATATTAAGTTAATTGCCTGCGAGCTTCTCCTTCTGTCTGTACGGTAATGCGACAGAGAGACGAGTGGTTATGACGCAATCGTTAGCCTATTTTTTACAAAAACTGTTTATACGGGGCCATGGGTCCAATGTTTTGACTGACCGTCTTGGTCTAATAACCATGGACTTCTCTTGAAAGATCTCATACTTGACAGTATATGTCTTCTTTACAATGCCAATGTAATGCCTCCATGTCAGTGTACCCTTACACATGCCAGTCACCCATGCCTCTTGCTCTGATAAACCCCCATCCAATGACAAATGTTTGCTTTTGCATCTATCACTGGTTAAAGTCTGGATGGCCCATTGGTCTTTGGGACTGAGAACTCATCTGTTTTTCCAAGTGGACTCATCTGAACACATCACATTTCCATTGTCTCTGACTATCTGAAAGAATATGTGGCATCACTACATAGAATTGATGTATAGCTTTCTGATGAGTCAAACCAGACGCCCTGACCTATTATATATATAAACAGTTTGAACCCTTTAAGCCCTGAGACCTCACCAGTGAAAGTATTGTTTTTGTTTTGACATACACAAAATAATGACTCATACCTTAAAAACTGCAAGGAGAATCAAAATGTTGGTATCATTTGATTAAATATTCTATATTTTTAGTTTGTTTTGATTGTTTTGATTTTAGACTCATTTCAATCGTGAGAATCTGCTGTAAATAATGATATGACATTTTCCACGATCAGAGCGTGTGTTATGAAATTACAAGCGAACAAATCCACTAGAAAATTACAAAATGTGCACACTTGGAGTTTATAATTCGATGACGAATATCTTTAGATCTATGACAGATTATGGTAAACTCTTTTTAATCAGGATAATTTCCTGAAAATAATGACATCCAATTACGTGCATGTTTTGAGATGGGCCTTTTTTTCTTTGCTGCGCCATGTGTGCCCCTGTCTGGTTTAATGTGTTGGGCTTTATGATGATTATGGTACATTTTGGAATTTTAATTGGAAGAATTTTCTGAAAAGAATTCAAGATCTATGCATGTTTGGCAGGAGTGCAACCTCTATTTTTTTTTTTTTTTTTTTTTTTTTTTTTTATTAAATCTTTTAGATTTTGCTCAGCTACATGTCATTTTTCTCAGCTACATTATTTTTTATTATAGCTTTATAAGAGATATCTTAGGATCTAAATGATGAAAATAATGATGTGCCTTTTTCTATGATATATGATGTTTCATGAGCTTATAAACAAAATTGCCATTACAGATACCTTTGAAAAAAATTATTATTATTTTTTGTTTTTGTTTTTTTGCCAAGCTCCTGTGTAGATTTATTCGTGTTATAACTTCATGAGGAATATCTTTAGATAATGACAGATTATAGTGATTTTGGGCTCTTTTTAATCAGGACAATCTAAATAATGGTGTTTACTTTTGTTTTATGTTTTATAAAGTTATGAGCGAAAAAAATAAAGCCCCAAACATAATATTACTTACATTCATTAGAGCTGAGAGATTCTAAGCTTTTAAATAATTGTTTTGTTTTTTCATTCAGGGGTTACTTACTAATTTGATTATTTTTCATGCAGGAGGTGTTCTTTAACTTTCATTTTATTATTATTATTTTTTTATTATGATGATTTAAAATAATTATTATTATTTTTTTTTTTGCAGTCATCAAAATTAAAATTTGTTTATATTTAACAAATATATTTAATCTTTTAAATTATTTTATTTGTACTTTTGTTAATTAAATAACAGTTAAATATTAAAGATATTATTGTAAAATATTTACAAAAACTCCAACCGATAATATATTTGTTATTAAATGATTCAACTTTCATCTGAAACATCACATGGTTTTCTTGTTGTGACTTTTACTCATGTTGAAATATTTAATAATCATTTAAAAAACATTGTGTCTATTTTGTATTTTTTTAAGTCATCAAAAGAGTTGGATCATAATATTAAAGTATACTTTGATTTTTATTGTTAGTATTTTTTCATTTATCTAGATTTCTCAAAATCCAAAATTATGATTCAGTGAGTTCTGATGGCTTTAAGGGCTTTAAGAACTCTTCCCACAATATTAAATAAAGCATTGTCAATTTTTCATTGTTTGCTTTATTCCATGAGCAAGCAGAGTACGAACAATGTCTTCAAGTGAAGAAATCTGAAAACAGCAAAAGTCAACAAATTAAAATGGGGGAAAAAAGATACCAGGAAATAAATTGATAAACTACTAAAGTGACAGTGGCACTTCTCTTGGTGTGTGTTCACTGTACACTTTGGATGGGTTAAATGCTGAGCACAAATTCTGAGTATGGGTCATCATACTTGGCTGTATATCATGCTATCTCAACTTTTTTTTTTTATTTAATGAAAATATATATGATATGTATTATAAATATTACTAGTCTTGATAGTTTTTTTTTATAAAATTCTGCGAAATCATTGTGCTTATCAGAAGCCAAAAATCATTTCTTTGAGGGACATGGGAAAAGTATTGAATAATAGGAAAGTCTTAGAACAACTTTTATGTTCCACAGAGGAAACAAAATTATTAGCACTTATTACGCGTCAGTCGAGGCGACGTACTTATCACGCATCAGTTGAGGCAACGTACTTATCACACGTCAGGTGAGGCGGCGTACTTATCATGCGTCGGTTGAGGCGACGTACCCTTCTCAAGCGCAAAATTACATGACTGTCGACTTCGGCAGGTAATCCTGTCACATTCCACTCGCCATAGTATTACGCATGCCAGGTCAGTAGTTGGCGAAGTGACAATTATATGATGTATATGATGATTCTCTACTGTTGATTGTAATATTGGTGTAGTAAATCCACACTTTGCTGAAGAAGCGTGAGCAGCAACAACAGTACCATATACGCCACCATTTTTGTGTATTGTTTGCGCTTGCCTTTAAAATCAACACATGACTGTGCGAAAACCGCTGAAAACCGCAGCAGTTTTCGACAAGCGGTTTTCAGTCCCCAAAATGCTGTTTTCGTCTGAAATGAACAGTCAAAACGCATAAAAGGTTTCCAGTTTTTGGCTGAAAACAATGGGCCTCATTCATGAAACACAAGCAGGACACATGTTTGTGTAAATCGTTCGTAAAGCTGTTCTGACATAAATTTTCAGATTCATAAATGTGTTCGTATTTTCATACATTAGTTTGTATGAAAGAAATGTATACCTGCTCCCTACCATGTGTAAATGGTGCATAAAACATTCTGTGTTCTTTTTGGCAAACTGATGACACTGTATTTTGATGCAGTGTCTGTCACGGTTGGGTTTGGGAAAACACAAAGAGAGGGTAGATCCAAATGCAGGTAAGGGTTTTTAATTAAACAGAGGGGTAACTACAAAAATAAACAGTCATGAGAGACAAACGTAACCAAAAGAGGGAACCGGATGAAACGGGGAACTCGGAAGAATGAGAAGGTAGAGGAAGTCTCGGGGGAACGAGAGCATGAGACACATAGGGTAAGGACTCCATGATGACAACAGAGAAAGACAGCTCTATATAGGGAAACTAATGACAGAGTATTGTCAACACCTGTGCGATTCTAATTGGAGTGCAATTACTGTGAAGACACAACCAGACTAGCGGAATTAAAGTGCCTATGGTGAAGTGCCTAAGGGGAAGTGAGCTCACTAGGGAACACCCAGGAAAACAAAGACTGGCAGCGTGACAGTGTCATCATAATATTTTACAAGTTAGTTTGTTCCATTTTTATTTTTATTTTTGGTCACTGTCCCTTTTTTTTATTCGTCGAATCTATGGAGGAGGGGCGGGACAAATACCCTACTACCAGTGGTATATAAAGTACCTAAAGCCATACTCAAGTAATGTAAAAGGACAGATATCTTACCAGAAAATGACTTTGGTAGAAGTTGAAGTCACCGTTTATAATATGACTTGAGTAAAAGTCTTAAAAGTATGTGATATTTATTGTACTTATGTACTAAAAGTATTTAAACATACTTAAGTATTGAAAGTAAAAGCATACTTAAGTATTGAAAGTAAATGCAAAATGGAAAAGAAGCAAATACATATATCTAAAAAAATTCATACACAGCTTGAGTTGCAAGACTTTCTTCAGTTTCAACTCCTTTTATCTATTTTGTATTTTGAATAAGAAAAAGAAACACTAAATCTGTACTTATTGTCTTTTATTCCAACATATGAAAACATTTCTGGAATCTGCATCTAAAAAAGCATTTACATGTATTTACAGTTTGTGTATCTCAGAGAGGACATAGATGCATTTAAGCCAACCTGTCCTCCAACCAATACGCTTGTATAGGTCGTTTGTCCAAATCCCTGAAATACGACTCATCAGAGCGTATACAAAAATTGCGCCCCTATCAGCAAAAGGTCGTTTTCATATTAATGTTTTGTACTCATTTATTTGCTCTCTGGTTTGCGTTTCGTGTAGCTCAGTTAGTAGATTATTACGTTATACCTTGATATGTAATCATGCATGGGTTTGATCCCAGGGAACGGATGTGCACGAAAATGTATATGCTCAATAAATCATAATTTAGCATGATTTCTGTGAGGGTTAGGTTTAGGGGTGGGGTTAGGTGTGGTCATTCGAACGAATAAGCCACCTAGTAAAATATGCAGGAAATACTGTGAGATCGGTGTAAAACGCCCACACATTGCATTTAAATAAATGTGCGTTTTGATTGGTAATGACGTTATACGTCAATTCATGACGACAGACGCAACACGATACTGTCATTGTTGAGCTGAGCTGCAGACCACACCCTTTCTGCCTGGGTGGTTTTGGTGCTGTGTGTGGCACCCAGCCGCAGATAGTTAATTAGTCACCAGGTGGGAAGGATCTAGTGATTTTAAGGGAATCAGAGTCACTCACAGGATAGAAAGCAGGTTGGCAAGATGCGTGGAGGAACTGGGCCTGAAAAGTGCTACTGCAGGACTAAAGCTTGTTTGAACAAGGAAGGAGTCGGTGAGCATTCGTTTGTGCAGTGTGGTGAATTTTTACATTTAAGTAAATCATGTAATTATCCTTATCCTTGAAGTCATTTGAAAAACTGGTGCTGGCCCACCTGAAGGACATCACTGGGCCCTTGCTGGATCCTCTTCAGTTTGCCTACAGAGCAAACAGGTCTGTGGACGATGCAGTAAACATTGGACTGCATTATGTTCTGCAACACCTAGACAGACCGGGGACTTATGTGAGGATCCTGTTTGTGGACTTCAGCTCGGCCTTCAACACGATCATCCCAAACCTCCTCCTGCCCAAACTAAATCAGCTCTCCATGCCCTTCTCCATCTGTCAGTGGATCAACAGCTTCCTGACAGACAGGCAGCAGCTAGTGAGGTTGGGAAAATACACATCCAGCACCCGTACAATCAGCACCGGAGCTCCCCAGGGCTGTGTTCTCTCCCCACTGCTCTTCTCCCTGTACACTAATGATTGCACATCTAAGGACCCCTCTGTCAAGCTCCTGAAGTTTGCAGACGACACCACACTTATCGGCCTCATCCAGGACGGTGACGAGTCTGCTTACAGACAGGAGGTAAAAGAGCTGGCTGTCTGGTGCACTCTCAACAACCTGGAGCTTAACACGCTCAAAACAGTGGAGATGATCGTGGACTTCAGGAGAAACCCCCCTTCACTCCCCCCACTCACCATCATGAACAGCACTGTGACTGCAGTGGAGTCATTCAGGTTCCTGGGCACCACTATCTCTCAGGACCTGAAGTGGGACATTCACATTGACTCCATTGTGAAAAAGGCCCAGCAGAGGTTGTACTTCCTTCGCCAGCTGAGGAAGTTTAACCTGCCACAGGAGCTGCTGAAACCGTTCTACTCCACCATCATTGAATCCATCCTCTGCACTTCAGTAACTGTCTGGTTCAGCTCAGCTTCTAAATCTGACCTCAGAAGACTACAGAGGGTAGTCCGGACTGCTGAGCGAATCATCGGTACAACCCTCCCTTCTATTCAAGAACTGTACTTATCCAGAGTGAGAAAAAGGGCTGTCAAAATCACTTTGGACCCCTCACATCCAGCACACTCCCTCTTTGAACTGTTGCCATCTGGTCGACGCTACAGAGCACTGAGCACTAGAACAACCAGACACAGGACCAGTTTCTTCCCTCAGGCAATCCATCTAATGAACAGCTGATAATAACGGCGAACACACTACACTTTATATTTATATACACATACACTTTATTTATCTAACACACATACACTTAAATTTTGCACATAATTTACATGTACGTACATAACTGCATTTTGTAATATACCTGCCTACAATTGTCAATTTGTATATTGTCATTCACTATCTACTTATTTGTATTTTTTATTCTTTTATTATGCGTTTTATGTTCTGTCTCTGTCATTCTGTTGTACTGCGGAGCTTCTGTCACGAAAACATTCCTTGTATGTGTAAACATACCTGGCAATAAAGCTCATTCTGATTAAGGAAAAATGTATGTATAAATGTTATGAAATCATGTTTGGATGGTAAGCTAAAGTGTTATACATTTAACATCATGAAGGTATAGTTAAAAGCAATGTATGGTAAAGATTTTTTAGGAAGCTTGAAGAGTGTAATTGTGGTTTTATAGGTTAAAGCTGTTAGAGTTTAAGGGTAGAATCATTTGAGTAGTTCTTTAAAAGTGTCTTCAATTTATTTGGGTGCTCTAGATATGGGGTTTCTCTTTCCATTTATTTTCAAGACTAATTTGTGTTTAAATTTAAGTATTTGATCCTGGGTTGTGATGCTTTATTATGGTTACTTGGGCTTATTTTATATTTTCTTGATCTACTTGTGTTTGTGTTTAAGGTTTTTTACCTGCTTTTGGCCATGGCAACTTTCAAATAAAAGGAAGAAAAGAAAAAATTGATTCCTGGTCATTGAGTAAAATCCAGTCCAAACCTTCAAGAGCAAGCATACCCTTTCAAGTGGGGGAAACTGCAGGGTTGAACTTCACTAGAGTGAGGGAACTTGACAGTCATTATTTTTACGCCCGCTAGAGGCCGTTTAACTTTAAAACGTAAATATAGGTAGTAATAAATGCTTGCACAAACGACCTATTGTGACAATCATGTTCCAGTGAGACACAGGAGAGAGAGAGATCCAATAGCAGGTATGATTTTATTAGGGGTAATCCAAATCGTCGTAAACACAAACCAAGGTCAAAACCAAAAAGCAGTCCAAAACAAACAAACAAAGGAAGGAACAGGGAACGGAACGGAACGGGAACTCGGAAAACACCAGGTAAAATGGGGAAAACAGAGACAAGAGGACCAGGTAAAATGGGGAAACAGAGACAAGAGGACCAGGTTAAATAAGGAAAACAGAGACAAGAGAAGTGCAACACAAAACAAGGCGTCCAGGAGGGAGGTGGACCGGCGGAGGATCAGGGGGAGGGACGGAGGGACAGGTCCTAGAGGGAAACAGAAAGAAAGACACCGACAAGAAACCCAGGAGGGAGGTGGACCGGCGAAGGATCAGGGGGAGGGACAGAGGGCCAGGTCCATAGGTGGAATACAGACAGAAGAACAAAAATAAAACAACCACAAAAACACAACAAGTCAAGGAAGGACATAACGTGACACCCACCAGGGCGGGACAGAAGACCACCACATCCGTTCAGTCGAAACAGATGCCCCCCAGGGTGGAGCAAAAGACCACGTCTGGTTGGGAAAGTCTGAAACAGAGAACATGAACAAGTTAAGGGTAGCCTCCGTGGCCCCACAGGATCAGTCGGGTGCTCAGAGAGTTTGACTGAGACGTGACGGGACTCTGGGAGTTCCGCAGAGGCGAGGTGAGACTCTGGTAGATCAGCCGAGCTGAGGAAAGACTCTAGTAGTTCAGCCAAGACGTGGAACGGCTCTGGTAGTTCAGCAGAGACGTGGAGAGACTCTGGTAGTTCAGAGACGTGGGGAGGCTCTGGTAGTTCCACAGAGAAGTGACGCGACTCTGGTAATCCCATGGTGTTTATACTGGATTCCAGAAGATCAATGCTGACTTGCCTTTGTTCATGAAGATCACTGGTGACTTGAATTCTCCCATGAAGAACCCCGGTGACTTGACTCTGTCCTTGAAGATAACCGGTGACTTGACTCTGTCCTTGAAAATCGCCAGTGACTTGACTCTGTCCTTGAAGATCGCCAGTGACTTGACTCTGTCCTTGAAGATTGCCAGTGACTTGACTCTGTCCTTGAAGATCGCCAGTGACTTGACTCTGTCCTTGAAGATCACCAGTGACTTGACTTGACTCTGAAGGGTCAGCTGTGGCTGTCATCCTGTGCAGAGGCGCTGGGCAAGCAGCCATCTTGTGCCATGACTCTGGACTGGTGGCCATCTTGGGTCGTGGCTCTGGACCGTTGGCCATTTTGGGCAATGGCGCTGTAATAGCGGCCATCTTGTGCTGTGGTGCTGGGCTGGCGGCCATCCTGGGCAGTGGCGCTGGGCTAGCGACCATCTTATGCTGTGGGGCTGGGCTGGCGTCCATCTTGTGCTGGAACGCTGGTAGGGATGGGTACCGAAACCCGGTATTAAAATGGCCCCGGGGCTAAATTATGAAAGACCGTAGTATCAGTAAGATCTGAGGGTACCATTCTGCTTTCGGTACTGGAGGGGAAAAAAAATAATGTATGATGTATTTTTGCTTAATAATGTTATCGTGCACATTTTATCTCACAAAACATTTCGAATGTGCGATCATATTAAGACGTTTGTCTGTGAGATCTGTGAGGTCTCTCATGCGCGCCATGGAGGCTGTCAGTCACACACACACACACCACAACGAGCGCGGCGCCCGCACAGATATGAAAACTCCCACTTAATAATAAAGAGTGACGATGGCGAAGAGATTTGCTTTATAAAGTTTTCGTAGATCTCTCATGCGTGCCGCGGAGGCTGTCAGTCACACACACACACACAACAAGAACGAGCGCGGCACACACACATGCAGGGGCCGTTCACATTTCTCGTATTTTGCGTGCTCAAGATCGTTATTTCAAATGTAGGCGTGAGGTATGCACGCTCATAATGGAAGCGGCGCTCATAATGGAAGCGACACGCACGTGCTGCGACAAACTCGTATTTTCCAGGCGCGTCTGCACCGCATCGAGTTAAAAACATCTCAACTTTTCAGAATGCCTCAAGCGCACCCCTGGTCATGTAACTTCCTCACCTTTTCCGTAACAACGTTGAAAGCTCAGCCAAGAAGAAGGAACAGCTGATAGCTGTATGTGGATTTTTAAATTAATTTAGTAGCAGTGCTACTGCAAGCAGTTTTTAGTGCTGCAAATCCATTTATCCATTGCTGAAATTTCTGAGTCTTTCTGCAGACAACACTCGTTGTCATAAGTGCAACAACATTTTTGCATGTAAGAAATTGACACAAGCAGTCTGTCAAAGCATCTTTCAAAACTGCATTATGTGCAGACAGAGACATGCAAAGTTTTTGACTCCCTAACACAATTTTTAAAGTACCGATAAGAATACCGTTAAAGTACCGGACCGTTAAGCAGAATCGGTAAGAGTAGTAATACCGTTAAAACCGTGGCGGCCATCTTGCATCGTGGCGCTAGACTGGTGACCACCTTGTGCTGAGGTGCTGGGCTGGCAGCCATCCTGTGGTGACTAACCCTGACTCTGGAAGGTCGACGGTGACTAACCCTGACTCTGGAGGGTCCACAAGTACCTGACTCAACTCTGGAGGGTCCACAAGCACCTGACTCGACTCTGGAGGGTCAACGGGCACCTGACTCAACTCTGGAAGGTCAACTGGAACCTGACTCGACTCTGGAGGGTCAAATGGAACCTGACTCGACTCTGGAGGGTCAACCGGAACCTGACTCGACTCTGGAGGGTCAACGGGAACCTGACTCGACTCTGGAGGGTCAACTGGGACCTGACTCGACTCTGGAGGGTCAACTGGAACCTGACTCGACTCTGGAGGGTCAACTGGAACCTGACTCAACTCTGGAGGGTCAACTGGAATCTGACTCTACTCTGGAGGGTCAACTGGAACCTGACTCGACTCCAGAGGGTCAGCTGTGACTGTCATCCTGTGCAGTGGCACTGGGCAAGCAGCCATCTTGGGCCATGACACTGGACAGGGGGCACTCTTGGGTTGTGGTGCTGGGCCAGCGACCATCTTGTGCTGTGGCGCTGCGGTGGCCAATTTGGGTATTGGCGCTGAGTTAGCGGCCATCTTGTGCTGTGGCGCTGGGCTGACAGCCATCTTGTGCTGTGGCCATCTTGGGCATTGGCGCTGGGTTAGCGGCCATCTTGTGCTGTGGTACTGGGCTGGCGACCATCTTGGGTTGTGGCGCTGGACCGGTGGCCATCTTGGGTATTGGCGCTGGGTTGGCGGACATCTTGTGCTGTGGTGCTGGGCTGGCGACCACCCGGTGCTGTGGCGGTGGCCTGCGACCATCTTGGGCTGTGGCGCTGGCTCAGCAGCCATGACATGAACTGTTTTGGGAATCTCTAGGATCTTTGACAGCATAGCGAAGTAATCAATAATTGTGTCAGTGGCCATCTTGGGCATTGGCGCTGAGCTGGCAGCCATCTTGCACCGTGGCGCTGGACTGGTGACCACTTTGTGCTGTGGCGTTGTGCTGGCGTCCATATTGCCTCGTCGCGCTGGGTTGGCGGCCATCTTGTGCTGTGGTGCTGGGCTGGCGGCCGTCTTGCTTTGTGCTGCTGGGTTGGCGGCCATGTTGCCTTGTGGCACTGAGCTGGCGGCCATCTTGTACTGTGGTGTGAGGCTGGCTTCCATCTTGCATCGTGGTGCGGGGTTGGTGGCCATGCACCGCAGCGGCGCTGGGTTGGCGGCCATCTTGTGCTGTGGCGCTGGACCTGCGCCATCATGGGCAGTGGCGCTGGCTTTCTCCATCTGCCATGGTGAGATGGCAGCTCTGGTACCTCCCACATGAGCCCCGAGTCGAAGGGGGGCCATGGTGGAGAGGGATGCTGAGCTTCCTCTCGCCCACTCCCTCCTCGGCGACCTCCCCTGGTCCCGCGATACACGACCAGGCGGGTTCCCTCAAACCGATTGCTTCTCTCCCGCTCGGTGGCTGGGGAAGAAACATCAACCGACATATCGCTGGATCGCGTGTTGACGGAGTCCTTCTGTCACTACTCGTGATGCAAGGAAACGAGGAGAGATCCAAGTGCAGGTATGATCTTTATTTCAGGGCAAATCCAAAGGGGTAAATAGTCCAGGCAGGGTCAAAACCAGAATATCCAAACAACATGAAAACAGACAAGAACACACGGCAAGGACAAGACTACGGATAGCATGAAACATAGACAAGGACTCCGTGACACATACTCAGACAGACCGGGTATAAATACACAGAAGGTGATGAGGGAACTGGATACAGGTGGGGAATAATCAATTAACTCAAACAAGGAGGAAGGTGAACAAATAAGGGAACAGACAGTTAATAAAGTGCCAGACACCGTGGGAAAGGAGGACACCTAGTGGAAACCCAGGGAACACAACCCAGACACTGTGACAATTACATCCAGAGTTTTTAGGTCCTATAATTAACCCCTCTGTTTTTTTCAGAATTTAGCAGTAAAAAATGACTTGTCATCCATTTTTTTATATCGACTATGCATTCCATTCGTTTTTCAAATTGGTGTGTTTCACCGGGCCGCGAAGAAATATAGAGCTGAGTATCATCAGCATAACAGTGAAAGCTAACACCATGTTTCCTGATGATATCTCCCAAGGGTAACATCTAAAGCGTGAAGACTAGCGGCAAAGAAATGTTGTGGTCAATTGTGTCAAACGCAGCACTAAGATCCAATAAAACTAATAGAGAGATACAACCACGATCAGAAGATAAGAGCGGGTCATTTGCAACTCTAACAAGTGACTGTTAATGAGTGAGTCACTGAGATTTAACCTATTCATTCAGAAACAAAGCATTTGACTGTGTTAATGAGTGAATCACTGAATCACTTATTCAATCGATTCATTCAAAAAGCTGATTCATCCAATAAGTAAACACTGTCCATTGCTTAGAGATGGAAAGCAGTGCTGTTATCTTCCTTTGGAACTGTTTTTGTTGGCAAGATTAATCAAAAACAAGCAATAGCCTACATTATAGGTATGTCTAAAACGTAAGTCACTTATTGCTTTACTGAACTTGTATAAAGATGTGTTCATGCTGATATTTGCAGAACAAACTATACTCTTTGTGTGATATACATTATTAAATCATATAAACATAAGCATACATTGTGGAAGATTTTTATTAGTAAAATTTTAATCAATCAAGAATAATCAATGTGAATCTAGCCATTTTTGTTGCTAGCTGTTTTTCCATTATAATCCTATAGGTAATGGAAATACGATATGCTTACGTGCTGGAATGTTCAGAACTGATGAAAAACATATGGCCAGACAAGGGCCTTTCGTTTTACCAAAACAAGTAGGGGCCTCTCCTCTCTAGGGATGTATGAAAAGTGTAGTCTAATGGAAAAGTTTGACTATGTGGAACCGCCCCATATAGTGTATATAAGGAGAAACCAAATAACATTTCGGGAGATCTCCTTGCAAGGACCTCTCGGCTTTGTTTTGCTTAAAATAAAGTATTTTCTTCTGAGAGAAAAATCCCTGACTGAGATCGATTCTTTGGAGAACCGGCAAAATACACCACAGATTTGGCACCACAGATGGGACTGGAAAGGAGCAGAGTGGACGACTGCTTTTGAGCTGACTGATGAGCAACACACACACAGTGGTGGCCACCATAGAATAAGGTAAGCATTTTTGCTTATATAGTTAGTGTGTGTTGTTGACTGGTCAGTTCTGAGTGGTAAGGACACTTAAAATCTGCTCTTCCAAATTTAGAAAAATAATATGATATCTAAATTGAAAAAGGGGTTTTACTCCAGAAGAAATAACTGCATGCACATATTTGGGTTATTAATAGGAAGGCCTTGGAAGGCAACCTCGATTTAAGACAAATATGGTGTAGGCAGAAAGACATGGCATGCTGTGGGTCTGTGTTTATTGGATAGCTGTGCTAGGTAGGACAGTGATAAACGGATAAGCAGATTAAGGAATCGCGAGGAAAAGTCCCACGGATACCGCTTTGAGAATGTATAAGTGAAATTCTCGAAGGACAGAAATAGGTGGGCCCTTAAGGAGCTCTAGGTAGAGCTGTGTTTTGTTGTGTGGATGTATCTGTGTCCGGACGAATGAATGTGTAAACAAATAAATTCTGTGTTGGGTGGGTAAAAGTTGCGCACCATTCTTGGACCGTCACTTCAGGGTGGCTGGGTGGAGTTGGACGCAACTAGTATCCACTTGAGAGGGATGAATGTATGATGAGCCTTGATAATAAAAGGACAATTAATGACTGATTATCCCTTAGATAAAGGGAAAAAGTATGCAAGAATAAGCACTCTGGCTCAATAAAGAGTGCAGAAAGTGTGAATGAGGTTAGGAAAATAGCATCAATAAAGTTTGAACCAAGATCTATAATAGATTTTTGCATTTAGGATGTCTGGGTGAAAGGGGAGAAAATTTTGTGAGCTCAGTGCAGTGGGAGTGAGAGCAAGGGAGGAAGTTTCCACATTAAAGTTGTATTACATGGGTGGAGCAAGAGGTGCTCTCCCCTCCTGGACCATCACTTGGGAGTGATCAGGTACAGAGACTGCTGTTGAGAAAGGATAAGTGCAGGAGCCCTAAAACAATAAAGTTAACTGAAGGAAGGTTGTTTTAGAGAAAAATAAATACAAATGTTCCAAGAAATGGACTAATATAGAGATGGCAGATATGGTGGAATATAGAAATAATAATAAATTAATTAAAATAAGATATGCATTTATTATTTAATAACTTGTCTGAATAGATTAATTTAAACGATGCACGTTTAAAACTCTAAATCTAATATGTGAAGACATCTAAAATTTGTATCTTGTTATCCCTGGGACAGTATGAAAGTTAATCCCTTACAGAGTTTCAGAGATTGGGCTTGTGTAAATGTAAAAAATAAAAGAAATAACTTGTGCAATGTGGAATGAAAGCAAGATTGGTTGACCAAGTTAATAGACAATTGGATTCAAAAGCCATATGCATTTTACAATAGGAAGGGAACTAGTTGCTTAAAGAATTAAATTTAATTATTTTATTTACAGTAATAGGAATTATATTATGTTGGTTAGGAAACATTAATTCACAAATACTAGATTATTCTGAATCATCTATGCAAATTTAGAAGAAAAATGATGATTGAAGTCCTTATTTTACCATATGCATGTCATGCTGTTATAAAAGGAAGGTTTATTTTATTTTATTGCAGTATATGTAGATAATAAAGGTAGCTGGTTTCTGCATTTTGCAAAGAAGAAAAAAAATGCTTGCTATTTTCCTGCAATGAAGAACTTGCTTTACTAACATAGAATAAGAGAACTGCTGTTTTCAACCAGATGATTTTGTTTTTATTAAGGGACCACTGAAAGAAGAGGTTGAAAAGGGAAAATTAGAAAAAGAGCTGACTGCTCAGAAACAATTTGGTCAGAAGTTACATAGGTACATTTGATTAATGCAGTCTCTGAGTGTTCAAATTTCAGATGACTTCCGGAACAGTGCTTTGACAAAGGGGAGCAATGAAATGGAGTCTGTCGAGAAATGGCAATGCAGCAAACACAGATGCAGAGAGAAGAAGAGGGAGGGGCTGATGGATGTTCCCCTCCCCTCCTGAAAGTGAAGACCACACTTCAGCAAGGAGAAAGACTGAATTAAAGCAGGACAAGGTGAATCTTTCACTGGAGACTTTTCCTGAGGGTGAAAAGAACATTATGAAATGCAAAACTCTGGCAGAAAGCAACCAGAAGCCAGACTGAGAAGAAGCAGAGAAACAACGGAGACCGTACACCACAACATCAGGTCTTTGAGTGCCATCACAGACTGACAACCCAGTACAACAGCCCAGGCTGATGATCTGACCAGAAGGACTTCCATCCCTTCAGTGCACAGGTGCTGCATATTCAATGAACACATAGAGACTGCTTCAAATGTTAATTATTTTATTTAATTATTTTATTTACTATGTTTTAATCTTGATTATTCACTGGTCTCACAGCACTTCCTTAAATTCTGTGTTTTAACTAACTCTCTCAATCTGCTTTTCAATAGGTACCAATCCAGCCTCATGTCTTAAAGAAAAATTTATTTTGACAGACAGAAGTGAGTACTTGACTCACCAATCAGATAAACATGGAGCTGGATTTGGCATAGTAAGACTGTTTCATTAAACAACTGGGGGAAAGTGCATAACTGAATACTTGACAACAATGCTGAGCTCTTTGGGAAAGAAGAGAATAAATAAATAAATAAATAAAGGGTATCTTGATGAACAATAGAAAAAATATATATGGTTGAAAAAATAGAAATATTGGTCACTCCATTTTGTTTAAAGGTAATTTTCTAAGGTAAAACTGAATAAAATAATATTGAATAAAAAAAATATTCCAAAGATCCAAAATCATGTAATCACATATACTGTAATCACTGGGGATAACCAGATGGAAATGTTGATGGCCATGGATCCAAGATTTACAGAGATCTCCAATCCTCTTCTCAGAGTCACTCATGAGCAATAACAAAAAAGTATTTGACTAAACTTTAAATTAGACAAACACATGACATTTGAGAAATGATAATTGGCTCTCTCAAATGCCCAATGCCTAGGCCTAATATTCTAAACAAATTCCTCTATGAGATTTTGAAAAAAGGAAGGAAAGAAAGAAAGAAAAGTTTTTGGCAAAAGAGACACTGAGGCAATTCAATCAATTTGCCCAAACAGCTGTGTACAAATTTGAATGTGGGCCCACAGGGCAAACTTATGCCCAGTAAAATAATGACCATGGATGTATTTGGTTAAGTTTCCTGGTCAGTACCAAGGTCTTTGTTGTGGCAGAAAGCAGTGCCACACATGCGCAGCGTATAACATGGGAAGGCAGAGAAAAGCAAGCTTGCTCTGTCCACCCCACCTCTAACTTTCTTTTCAGCATATCATGATGGAGCTGATTGTGTCAAAATGATGAAATATTGTCTTTCTGACTGTTAAAATAAATACAGTGGGTTGAGTGTTTTCCAGGGCAAAAGACCTATGCTACTGAGCAAGATAGGAAAATATCCAGTGATATAGTGGAACTCAGTTTACAAAATAAAAAGATAACTAAATAAGCAAATTGTTGAGAATAAAATTGAAAGGAATTAAAAAATAGTAAAGACAGCACTGGAATTGTGAAAACTCAAAAAGGGGCCAAGACTGCCCTCAACCCACAGGTCACACCAAGAAGGACGACTGGCAAGATGAACAAATTACCATGCTTGATAACACTAACAAAAAATTCTTAAGTTTTCCATTTACAGGTGACAGCAGTTCCAGTAAGGCCAAGGAATGCTTCGCTCCATCAAAGAGAACCAGTGAGGGTGCAATTATGAGCTCAAGGAAGAGCCTTGCATTAATCAGCAAAACGGTTACAGAGTGACACCATCTCTAACCTTAAAATACACCAACCAGCATCAACAACTCCACACAGCATGAAGTGAGGGATGAAGGGCGTGCTAGTAACGACCCACCCTTGCCAACGAGGGAAAGACCATTGCAACGACTCGCAAAGAGTCTCCCTGGTGAAGATGGAATGAGACGTGATGGGACTGCTACTGAGATCAAAATACTTGGGAGCAGATATGAGCCAACAAATAGAAAAGAAAAGGTGGAAAGAGAATGTTAAGTAATGGTAGATGAAGAATTTGAAGGTTACGAGAAGGGAAATATAGATGTAGGAAGATTTGAAGGGAAAATAGAGCAATTGGATGCAACAAATAGAATGAAAGGAGCAAAATAGAATGAAATGAGCAAAATAGAAAATTGAAGAAGGAAAAGTATGTGTTATGTTTTGGGGAGAATGCTGTATTTTTAGAAGGGAGCATTTAATGAAGAACTGATCAAATTGAAAAGGCTAAGAATGGTAGATAAAGAAAATGTTGGAAAAGATAATAAAATGTAAGACTGGTTCGATTTACAGTTAGGAGCATGGGGAGCATAGTTTATAACTAAATAGGGAAAGTTTTTAGGAATTGCATTAATGACAGGAGATTTACTATTTTAATGTATACTTCCTATATTGAGGTTACTAGTCAAAGCCACATTTAAGCAAATTAAATTCAAAGATATCAAAATAATGGGAAATTGATACATAAGGTATCTAAGCTGAAGATCAACTCTTATAATCTTGTGATATTCAATGTGTGATGTGATTTGTATTTGTATGTGTATGTATTTTTATGCCTTTTATACAAAACTGTGATAACCAGGCAAATGCTGAACCATTTGCACATTCATGCTTTTAACAATGTTTACTATTAAAGAGGGGTTAGGGAGACTGGATCTTTTACTCACTCCTTGTCAAATTAGGAGAGAGATGTTTGGTCCAGTAATCCCTCAGAGTGGAATTTCATAATCTAGTCACTGGTGATAATACAATGTGACTTATTTAGTCACTAGGTAGTGTAACTAATATGACTGGATTATGGAGTAGCACTCTGGATAAGAATAATCAAATGTGAGACTTATTAAGTCTCAAAGGGGAGAATATGTGGAAGATTTTTATTAGTAAAATTTTAATCAATCAAGAATAATCAATGTGAATCTAGCCATTTTTGTTGCTAGCTGTTTTTCCATTATAATCCTATAGGTAATGGAGATACGATATGCTTACGTGCTGGAATGTTCAGAACTGATGAAAAACATATGGCCAGACAAGGGCCTTTCGTTTTACCAAAACAAGTAGGGGCCTCTCCTCTCTAGGGATGTATGAAAAGTGTAAAATACACCACAACATAAGCATTTTTGCCGTCTACAATTTAGAATAGTGTTAATTTCATCAGACGAGACAAGACGAAATATGTTCGTCAACAGCCTTTTTTTTCATGACTAAGAGGAGACAATGACAAGACTGCACCACTGTCCAAAAACGCTGACTAAGACTAAATTAACATGCATTGTTGTTGAAGAAAGACGAGACGAAAATGTTCTTAAAAACTAAGATAAAATCTCTCTTCATTTTCGCCTTCAATCGTCGCCACTTTTTCTCATCAGCTGTTAAGCCTTTAAAATATTCATAATGAGTCACAGCTTCCTGGTGTTGGTCAAGTTACAGGTCTCATACTCCTGTTGCTGCAGAACTGTGGTTGCAACACGAAACTGCTGAACACACAACACCCGAAGCGAACATGAGTGACGAGCGATGACGACATGCTAGGTCGAAGGAAGAGGCTCAATATTTGTGTGTTATAGTTTGCAGAGGTCTGTTATCAATAAATAAAATAGTGTGTGCGTAGAAAGAATTTGTCCACACGCATTACAGTTAAAAGCAGTATCAATAAAGTAAAAAAAACGTGATCAGGTTAATCATTTGTGAATGTGTCTCCTAAATAAGAAATTGAAAACCAAATACGTTTAACACTTGCATTTAAAATAAATCATTCAACAAGTGTATTTTGTCAGGTAATTATGACATTTAACCAATGTTTGGGATATGTGAACACTTTTTTTTTTTACTGAAATGTTTATCAGTAATAATCTCAGTAATAATGTGTTATTTAAAAAAGACAAAAAAAATTTGACTA
>NC_068410.1:314948-342468 GCF_023724105.1 Carassius gibelio | reverse complement strand
GTTAATATAGGAACATATAGTGAAATATTAACCTGACAGTCTGAGTGCAAAGCTGAAGTAAAACTATTTATAAAGTATTTATGCATTATTATTCACAAAAAGGATTGTGTGGAACTGCTGCAAAGCTGAAGATGAAAATTCTATGAGTTTCAGAAGTCAAAATTAGACTTTATTATAAGAAATAACATAAATCAACATAAATAAAATAAAAGTTGAGATGCTAGCTGACCATCTGAATCTGTCTCTATACAGACAACCATCTTTGTACTATTTAATTATAGGTCACTGTCCAATGAGCATACAGAATATTCTTTGAGACATCATTCCCAGTACTTTTCCACAATTGTTTATTAGTTTTCATAATGCTTGTTTTCCTTGTAGAAAACTACCTGCTATCTGTTTTTCAAGAGATAAGTTCTCATCTATCACTTTCCAGGTGCCCAAAGTTGAAGAGGCATAAACATTTTAATGAGTTTTACACACCTTATCTATTTCCTTTGGCAGCTTCCTTCTACCAGTACTTCCATCTGATTGTATGTACTTTGATCAAATAAAGACAGCATGCAGCCTTGGCGAACAAAAAAGAGATTTATTTCGAAAACATAAATTCATTCTCACCCCAAACTTCTGAATGGCAGTGCGTTTAATTTTACAGCTTTCCATTTGCCTTACTGAAAACACAAAATATGATATAGACTGTTGATCTATTTTATTGGTGTGATTTGCAAATGTTCAGCATTTTGAGTCAATGTCACAAATTGGCTTATTTGAGAAGTGAAAATATTCATTTCAGAATATGAAATATTTCCTTTTCATTTTATACTGTAACATTTGTTTGATTTAAATGCTCCAAAATAATAATTTTGAAAAAATCGGTTTATTTCCAGAATTTTTTTTTTTTTTTTTTTTTTTTAATGTGGTCCCAGGCTTATGGATTCCACTGTGTGTATTTCCAGAATAATGCTCTTCCAGAATAATCTAATCAGAGTGTCAGTGCAAAGTCATCCAGTGGCATTCAGACAGACAAAGATACAGAATGAGCTCCAAGACTGCTGGTTCATTAACTGATTGCCTTTAGCTACAATTTAATTTGTTCACTATGATAGAGATCACGGGTAGACGGGATAAGGGCTATTGATTCCAGATGATTTATCCTCTATAGAGCAGACTGGGGGTAAGTAAGTGCATGACTGTGAATCAGTGAAATGTAGTAATTGAAGAACATGCTAAGGAAATTACAGCTTGTTTAGCTATTTTTGCCTCTTTGATTTAATTATGTATGTAATTAGCACCATCCAGTCTATTTTACAGGTAAACTTGTTATGCTGTTTTTGAGTATTTGATATTTAGCATTTGCATATTGAAATATAAATGTTTCTGAAGGGAAGAATTAGTGGGAAATATATTTGAAAGTGAAAGTAAAAAGTGAAGTGACATTCAGCCAAGTATGGTGACCCATACTCAGAATTTGTGCTCTGCATTTAACCCATCCGAAATGCACACACACAGAGCAGTGAACACACACACACACACTGTGAGCACACACCCGGAGCAGTGGGCAGCCATTTATGCTGCAGCACCCAGGGAGCAGTTGGGGGTTCGATGCCTTGCTCAAGGGCACCTAAGTCGTGGTATTGAAGGTGGAGAGAGAGCTGTTCATGCACTACCCCCACCCACAATTCCATCCGGCCCGAGACTAGAACTCACAACCCTTCGAGTGGGAGTCCAACCCTCTAACCATTAGGCCACGACTTCCCACGAACGTTTCTTTACGTTTAACTATTTATGCCCTCAATAAACCTACATTTTTTAAATTGGCAATACAACTTGCTAACAGAAATCTAATTAATGTGGCTGTTTACAACATGAAATTAGTAAGGAGTAACAAAAGAGTTTTTTTCCTCCCTCCAGAGATGGCATCAGATGATGTCAGTCCATTCTCTCAGTCATTGGTATAAAGTTATCTAAATTAATTTGCATTTGGCCAATATTTCACGCAGGAATGCACTCAAAGGAAATTAAATATGAATCAACATCTTGCCCTGGCAGTTTTTATCTAGAGTGATGTTTCGTGCTAGTTTATTTCTGTCAGTGATTTATGTAGCCTTTTTCCCTGTTCTTATGCTCTATATGGAGCATCCCATCTCTTGACATGTTGACTACTGGAATTAAACAAAAGCTGACAGGATTGAGCAGTTACCCACAATTCTGTTTCATGTGGTGACAGGAATAGAGCCAGGCTTCTGTGGTAATGGACATGATAGCAGGGAGGAAATAGAGACGCTATGTCAGCCAAACCTCCATGCCTTATAATATGAAAAGCAAAATATGATGAGATGTCATGAGTAATTTTATGAAAAAATAAACAAACAGCATTTCCCACCCCTTCAAGACGACTCACAATGGACACTGACTGGGCCTCAGTTGTACTTTCCTGAAATGCACAGATCTCTCTAAGTGTTATTTTAGTACCATTGAGATATTGTTATAGTTTTTATAGTAATATATAGATATTATTATAGTTACATTTAAATATGATTATACAGTAAATGCAAAAATATAAATTGATGCATCATCCCATTTCTAACTATTTGCAGTTTTATACACCATTTGGACTCAATTTCATGCTTTTATTTCAACATTTACAGTTTGTTCAAAACAAAAAACATTTCATCATTAACCATGAGCCTGCTCATATGCAGGTTTTTACAAATATGGTAAATTTAATCTAGGGTTTTATAAATTACTAGTGAAGAAAAAATTGCTTTACAATATACATTTTACCAAAAGTCTGTACATCCCCCCGGTTTAAAAAAAAGAAAGAAAAAAGGTTAAGTTATAGTTGTTTTGTTATTAATGAAGGATATCATAGAGTTCATAGTTTAATAGGAACCTTTATCAGTCACTTGACTGCCATATAATTCTTTGTTTGTTATGATCTTAATGTATATTTATCATGAACTTGACCATTTCACGGAAAGGCTTAAAAGCTATTAATGAGCTAAAACAAATATATATTTGTAAACATTTGACCAATACAAAAGTTGTAATATTTTATAGCTTTAATGACTTTTGAAAGTTATTCTAAATATGAATAATAATTACTAAGAATTAATGTATGTGTCCACACTTTTGAATAAGTGATGTCTTTCAAATTGAATGAATGACTTTCACATAAAAAATATAAAAATAAATCCCCTCACATATGGCATAATTTCCATTTTTAAACTGACGATACACAATTGTATTTATCATATAATTTGTATTTATCCCAACACTTCCCATCCTGCTTTAGAACTCACTATTTGCAGGATGTCAGTGCATGGATGACTAATAATTTTTTCAAGTTTAAGTTTTATGGAATTCTTTGCCACTGCACATTCATTTTAAAAGCTCAGATTAAAACCTATTGGTTTGGAATAGCTTTTAGTGTTTTGATTGTTTGATTTGAATGTTGTATTTTGTATAGTTCTGTATTTCTTTTATTGTTTTATATTTTTTTGCTCTTCTTTTATAATGTACTGTGTCCTTGAGTGCCTCGAAAGGCGACTAAAAATTAAATGTATTATTATTACAGATACAAAAGAACTAAATGAGGAGGGTTGTTGGCTTTTGTTTGTACTACCATCACCTGTGCACTCTGCAGGTGCAGGTGGGGTGACAGGTGGTTGTTGGGAAAGGGAGGGGGATGGTTCACTGTGGGGCCTGGAGGGCTGATGCGGGGGAAATGCTTTACCTCAGAAGAATTGTGCCTGACACCTGCCTCTTTTGTTATGCTGATTTAGACACCAGGCACAGTCTTTTGTTCAAATCAGAGAACGCGAGAGAGAGAGAGGACGAGCACGGAAGGATGGCCACGCTCCCTGTGACCTATAGCCCCCCAGTCTCCTCTTCTTTAACGTCACAAGGTGCGCGCAACAAAAACGAGCCACCATCAGCTGAGTTCTTCACATCGCAACGTGCGCGAACGAGCGAGCCACCATCTGCTGAGGTTGTCACACTCGTCCAACTCTTCCGTTCACATACATACACAAAAAACGCGGGTAATGGGACTTATACACGCTGATTTATGTAATTTCTAACCGACAGGAGTTCAGTGGATATTGTGAATTTTCTGCAAAGGGATATAGCTCGAGAGCTCCGACTCTTAAACTGATTTGAAAGCGGGAAGCGCGAGAGGGGACGCCGAGCCAATAAATAGAAGCTGGTCGCTTTAACGGTCGCCGTCGGCATGAAACCCACGAGGGAAACGTAAAAACGGACTCTTTAAAGAACTTAAAACGGACTCTTTCACGTAAGAAAAATACAAACATTGAGAAAAGGATTCCCTTCAGACAAACCGTTGGTTTCAGAACTTGGACAGCTCCCTCGTGCAGCCGCCTACACACAGTAGCCTACTAAAACGACCGTGAGAGGATTCATCGAAACTACTGCACAAATCCGAACCAGTTCTTCTCAGTTCACGTCAGAACATCTTGAAGCCATGGCCGGTGTACTTCAGGGAGAGAAGCAGCTTTTTGAGAAGTTCTGGAAGGGCACGTTCAAAGCCGTGGCAATGCCGAGACCCGAGAGCATCATCGTCGCCAGCATCACCGCACGGAGAGCCGTGACAAAGTGAGTTCGTTAGCCTGAGGCTTTTTTTATATATATTTTTTTTACTTTCTCGCTCTTTATCTTGATAATTGAAATATTGTTTAGCAATCATTTTGTTTCAGAATGGCATTTTAATAGCGTGAGAAATACTTGACATTTTAAGTATCAGACTTCTTCCTTCTTTTTGGAGTCCCAAATATAAAACAAATACGTTTCTCTAACTGGTGGCGATTTATTTCTGACCTTTTTCTCTTTGTATTTGTTTTATTGCCTTTTCTACATTGTATTTTGGATTGGTATCCTGGTAAAGTCTTTTATCTCATCTGGTTGCCCTCACTTTTGTTCATGCAACATTTTGTCCCATTTTCATATTACACAAACACTGAGTGCGAATTCTGCCCGTGCTCACCATTCATCATTGACCGTCCTTCACTGGAGGCAAGTCAGTTTTACTTGTGCACACATAAGTGCACAGCAGAGCGAGAGGCTACACTGAGTCCTAATGAATCAAGTCAGAGTAGAGCCCTTCATTATGCCCTTAGGTTTATGACATGAAGATGATCTCAGCGACTCCTTCACCCATGAATTAGGAGGCTTGGCAGTGTGTGGAATAGAGAGAAAAGGCAAAATAACAATAGACAAACCAGAGCTTTGCTTCCCTTCCCTTGCCTTAATTTCCTGTTAATCAGGTTCAAGCCTTACTCCTCACTCATTATGCCTGTAAGGTGTGCATAACTGATTTTTAAATCACTCTTGTTCCCTATGTGAATGTATCTTTCCATATACTGTGTAACACATCTTGGAGTCTCGGTGGAACTGGAGTTCAAGGCACCAGTTGAATGTGTGTATCAAAAGTGGCATGTTACAGTTGTGCTGCTCACATTAGTTTATATATGTTTTTTTTTTTTTTTTTTTGTGGAAAAAATATATTTTCTGTTGTCCATGCAAAGAAAATCAAATGTACCAGTCTGTGTGATAGGATTTTTATTTTTTGGATTAACAATCCCTTTAGAGTGAACAGTCTCTTTAAAAGGTATAAAAAATTAAGATTTAGAATATTTTGAACTCTCAGGAATGTTTTTGTTGTTGTTTTCGTCAGATATATGTGTTGAGATTAAGATAATGTTGAGATTAATAATTCACATTGTTATTTTTCTTTTAGTAGCCTCTCCTCTCTCTGTCATTAGTCTCTTCCTCTCTATCTGTTTATCTCACTGTAAATATTTACATATTCATAAGGCTACTCACCCTTCAGGGCACACCTGACATCGATGTTGATGTGTACAAGGTTGAAAATGAAAGCAACATTTACAACAGAACTAATGTCGTCGATTTAAACAGTGCCATCTGCAAATTCAGCATTTAGGTTTGTCTTGGTTGTTTTTACCACAGGCACAGCTCAGACAACACAGACATTTTAAGATGTTAAAATGTCTAAGAAGTAAAATAATTTCTTTCAGTTTGCAGTAATAAATCTCAGAGCATAAGGCCCATTAGCTTGTAGTATCATCTGCATGACTGGAGAAACATCATTATTGGTTATGTCAGCTGAAAAATGTTGGTCACCTATGCGTACATTTAGCCCACTGTGACCCGATTTACACATTTTTTTTCTGCTTAATCGACCATATTTCATTTTCTTATTCCTCCTCCTCCTTTCTCATAGTGTCACTGAGCTTTAAAGAGGCCCATAGCACAGGGCAATTACAAAGGGTGTTGCCGATCCTTCTCTGTAGACCTAGTGTTTTCTGGCAAGGCTAGAGAGATGAGATCACTCTTGTTCAGCCAGAGGGTCCTGCCCCCGGCCACTGTAGCCCCACAGGCTGTTATTCTCAGTGGCAGACCTCATTAAAAATGCACAGGGTTTTAGCTAGACTGAGTATAAGTGTGTTTGTGTAGTTTAGGAAGCAGATGGCCTATGGGAGAAAGGGTATAGGGGAGTATCCCATCCCTTAGCAGATGCTAGTTTAATGAGGAGAAGAATAAAGAGATCAGAGTAACCAACTGCACCCAAATGCAGAAGAAGAGAAATTACCATAAAATTATTACAATAACAATTTTCTTGAAGAAAAAGATTTTAACATGTTTGCTTTAAGAAGGAATTGAGTATATTGAGTTGCGTGTTTCAAAGATTGGGTTTCCCTCTGCTATTGATTTGACTAGTCCAGTGGTTCTCAAACGTATCATGGAGTACCCCCAGCTCTGCACATTTTGCGGCCACACTGAACTTTTCTCTCCATTGACTTCCATTCATACGCATGCGAATGCGTCAGACCAGAAATGCAAGCTTATGCTAAAAATTTCGCATTTCGCTGCATTCCAAAGTTCAAGTTTGGTAAACTCTGACCTTTGAATTCACATCACGTGAATATGTGGGACCAGTAGAAGATCGATACGTCACTGCATGACCTCTCTGTACAGAAATTCAAAAATGAAGGAAGCGCTATATAACTTTAGCTGTAGAGCAGCATCCTATTTTATATAATATAAAGATAATAATTTCGCACGTTTAAAGTCTAGTGTGACCGCGCCTTCAATCTTGATTCAACTCATCAAGTGGGTGTATCAGATATAGGTAGACATACAAAATGTGCAGTGCTGGGGGTACTTCATGGAGAGGTTTGAGAACCACTGGACTAGAAGAAACTAAATTAAATTAAGACTGCGGCTGTGTATCGGCTTGTGTAAGATTTTTGACAGCCATTTCCTAGTGTAGCATCATAGCAGTTATTAAGAAGGTGGCAAAATTCTGATAGATTAACTGCTATTAAACTGCAAATCATTATAAAAATACTGTGTTATTATGTAACACCTAGGTAGCTTGGTCCAAGCCATTATTTTTTGTTCTTAATTAAGTAGTCGCCCCAAAACCCAGGCTACTGCTGAGGTGATAAAATGAATAGGACAATGATTTCAGTGATCTTCATCAGTGAGGTCTGGTACCCACAGTCTTTCTTTTGCTTTTTCTCTGAAAGCAGAAGGAAACGGTATTGTTCAAAGGTTGTGTGTGTCAGTGCCTAATGTAGAAGCTAGTCAAAACTCTCAGTTCCATTTAGTTCCAGTTCAGTTGATTTAAATCAGCTGAAGCAGTGGTCGCCAATAGAGTTGTTACATTCCAAAGAATCTAATTTCAACCCTTTTTTATTTGAAAGGCCATTTGACTCTCTTGTACACTTTTTCTTGTTCTTTCTCTGTGTTTCTGGGTGTGTGGGGTCTCCGAAGGGGCTGTAACCCCTGGAGCTAAGCTCTGGTTAAGAGACAGCTGCAGAGCTGTAAAAATGCTGATATGGTTGCCAGGCCTGCAGGGTTCAGCTATAATTCCTTTTAAATGTAGCCACTGCAACGTTCCAGCACATCATCTAAGAGGTAGGAGGGACACATTTTTATTTAGCCAGAAGTGAGTCCAATATTCAGTCAGTAACAAGATGAAAGGCACAGCTGTGAAACACCAGGAAGATGTTGAAATGCAGTATGTGATCTTGATATGGAGGAATTATGTTGGAAATCTGATGCTAGAGTGAGAAAGCTTATGACTGTATATTTCATGTCTTTGATAGATGTGGTGAGAAAACACAAATTAAGCCTTAATCATCATTATATAATGTATTTAACACCATTCATGTAAAAATACAAACTGTGTGTGCACGTAAAGATGTTTGCAAGAGTATGTGCTGCCATCCACTTAAGAAATCTATTAAATCCCTCTGGGCTTTTTCAAGGCTGTTAAGAACAGTGTACTTCCTCTTGTAGATTTGATTATAATCTAGTCATACGTAAAATTACATTTGACTAGAATAAAAGTTACTCTAAATTTATGCTTCACTCTCATCTTACCTTTCTCTTATGAAGTATGTTCAAAGGCACTGTAGAACCTCACTGAATCACTGAAAAGATGGTGAGATTATGAAAAAATGAGAACGAGGCACAACCTGGGGTTATGCTGGAGTAATATTACCAGGATGAATAATCCATAAAGTGTTGGCACAGAACTGCATACATTTAGGGAAGTAATACTGATTCCATTAAATATTAACAGCCATATTTAATGAGTATAAATCCACTTATGAACTTTTTTCCATGCCTTGATAATTTACTGACTAAAACCAATAAATATTTCAGCTATATAATGTTTTAACAGTAGTTCTTTTCTAGCATTTTTTAAGAGAATTTTAGCTGTAATGTATGCAAAACTGTCTGGACTCATAATGGAGATTTATATTTATAGGTGAGATCATGTGCAGAGCAGACAATTTTTGTTCTATTTTTTGTTTGTGCAGTTTTATTACTAATTTTTACTAAGTATAGTGGAAATGTTATGGAAATATTGTCTCATTCTTTTTACATTTTGCCATATCGTTTAGAATGTGTGGACTTGTTTGCTAGGTTGAACTTTTGAGAGGTTACATTTGCTATTATTTTATTACTTTTCTTGAAATATTTATTGTGCACAGGATTTACAGCAATGTTTATCTGAATAAGCAAGTTATGTTTTTCTTGTCAATATTCAAATAGATACAAAACAGGCTGTTAGAAAGTTTCGCAGGGAAGATAGAGCAGGAAAATGAATGTTTTTAAGCATCTTGTGAGTGTGACTGTTTACTCAAGGACACAATGGAACCATTTTTTCCACTGGCTGTGTGTGTGTAACGTGTAGGCAGCAGTAAGCTGATTATTTGCTGATTAGTTTTTAAGGCCTATTGTCTTCTTTTAACCACCAGCCAAACTAACATCGATGTCAAGGTGTAACAAGGTAAAATAAAATAAAAAAACAACAAAGCCAAAAAGCATTCAGTCTCAAAATGACCAATGTGTAACACTTCAAAACAATAGCAAACTTATAACAAGTGACGATATTATAAATCTATACAGATTTCAGAGTATATATTCAGTCAACAATTTCTATTTTTCAAATGAATTGGATCTCAAAACATTTTAAACAGTTATTCTTCACCTGAAATTTGGTGAAGAAAAAATTTGTGCAGCATTCTAGGAGTACTCATATTCAGTCTAATAACGCTGGGATATTTCACTCTTTGTATTACTCTGCATTCAAGACAAGTTGCATGTGTCTCATTTCGAAGCCTGTACCTTCCAGAGAAAGCAATTTCTGGCCACATATGTCATCTAATTTCAAAAATCAACTATTGAAATGCTGACTCTAATTCCTTATGTCGAGTAAATTACTGTAATTTAATACAGTAATGGTAACTGAAATAATATAACAAATGCAACCTTCTGTGGGGGGCAGCCTTTGAAATCAGACCCAGTTGCTGTCGGTCTGTGCTGTAGAATGCTACTCGAACTGTTTTTATGTTATCTATTTATCTCAGAAGAAGCAGTAAGAGCAGTATGCTATTTCAAGAAGTCTGTATGAACTGATTTGTTGAAAAATATGTATATACTGTATGCAAAATGCATAATTTTTAAGTACTGCACTGTACCATCTGAATTATTAGTATTTATTTATTTTTGCATTTGCCAACAATTATCTGATCACCAATTTATTGAGTATCTTTTATCTCAAGGGAAAAAATTATAATGTTTTGGCACATAGCAGTGCCTGTTGATATTTGTGACATTCAGAAAGTGGTATTAAGGCTAACATTACCTAAATTTGATGATATACCCCAGCTAAATAATATGCCATATGTTCAACTTACATACCTCCTGTGATTTGTTTGTACCTTATTTACTTATGGTGTTGTACTGCTGAACATCACTTTCTCAATACATGCAATCTTTGGAGACACAATCAAGCAGGTTGTGTCAAACAGAACATAAGACGAGTAGGCAGGCACATCTTTCTTTCTGACTCACGTTTCGCAGAGGTTACCGTCTATCAGCTTGTCAGGTACTGATACCCACATGCTTTGGTGCTATTTTCCTCACCACTGGACCCCTGGAGTGATCAAAGGCCATTATTAAAATGCTAACTTATCAAAGTCAAACCTTCATCACTTAAATTAAATCATTTCAAGCTTGGCTGGCTCTCCTCTTCTCTGCCTCCCCTTCATTTTTCATTTTCATCCCTTGCCCATCCTCATTTCAGGAAGACGATCTGCCACTCACCCAAAATTGCTTCCATTTGCATAACTGATGCTTCATTTGGGCTGGGACTGTTTCCGTGGCGACATCATTGCACAATAGCGATGCAGTGACAGCAATAACGAGCGAATGGAACTCTCCCACCTCTCAATTTAGGGATCAATCTTGCAGTCAAGGACAAGTGTTCCATAAGTTGACATTTCCTTTCCTTCACCCTCTGGCTGAGTAGATGTTCAGGCTTCAACTTTCTGCGGTGTTCTGATAGAAAGTCATTGAATTATTTATTCAACATTCAGAATAGCATTTTAAGATACAAGTCTGAATATTCTATTGGTCATATGCTCTCTTTATAGTTGGTTCTTCTTTTTACTGTGTATGTTTTTGTCAAGGCAGAAAAATAAAGGTTAATGAAGTAAAATTAAAATGATTTTTTTATGTATTCAGTATTACTGTATATTGCATACGAGGTTCACAGCAATTTAGGAACATCTTTCCGTCGTATCTACCCCTCAGTCAAAAGTTTATACATTTGAACTTCCAATTGACATTGACCGTCTAAGTTAAAAAGAGTTGTAGCTTTTCACATGCCAGGCAGTCGCAAAGGGGACACAGTCTGGGAGATTCTTCATAAATTGCGATGGTCTCTTGGAATGAACAATATTGCCACTGACATTTCAGTAGCCGACAGATTCAGCTGAGCAGTTATTAGAAGAACCAAAGATGACAAGTTTGCTGTCGTTCTCTAGATGCTGTGGCACATTGTGAAGTGCATTAGAGAGATTTTCTCCTACAGCGAGGATTTTTTAAAGTGTTTTCCTCTAACTCATTAACCACTCTCTGGTAACCTCACTGTGCACTCCACAAAACCGGGAAAAATGATGTGAAGAAATTCTTTTAATTTCCACAAACAATTAAATTCTTCCCAAGTGCAGATTAAGCTATTAAAAGATTGTATCTTCACAGGCTTTGAAGAAAGTTTTTCAGAGGCTTACTTCAAGCATACTGTTTTCAGAAAGTAATACTTTCACATATCTATTTGAAATTGTTTTCTATTCATGTGCAGAACATGCAAGTTCCGTAGATAGGTGAGCCATTAAGTAGTTATTTCAAGTTTTAAATGAATAAAACTTTGTAGAATTTCGAAAAATACCTTACCGCATTGTCATTCTCCAGCTAAGATTTTGTGCTACACTACAGTGAATCAGGCCTATTACACAGGACTGAAGTCTTTTATCAAGGGGTAGTGATGTGCTCATGTTCCCATTCCCATCATAATAGGACGTTCAGTGGGAATCCGATGCTGTTTAATTATTTAAATGCCCTCAATATACAGTATTGCTCTTTTTACCTTTTTTCTGATTGTGGCAATGCTTTCCCAAATCATAGTTTACAAAGTAATATGGGAAACATATCAGTGTTCCCTGCATTTTCTGTGAATTTATTCTTTAGAGACCTGTTCTCTTGATCCACAGTATGCTAAAAGTTATTTTTCTTTAATATCAAATTTTCTCTTTGTGTCAAAATCTGTAGGGAAATTGTATGACTAATCATAGTTATTATTCTTTCATTCTCTCTCCCTTTTTACTTTAAAGTATCAGGGTCATAAGAAAAAAGTTATAAGATCTGACCTGGGTGGGAGAAGCATGGCACAGATTTGACTGACACCTCTGAACGACTTAGTATAGAAGCTGTCAAGAAGAGGGCAAAGTAATGTCATAAACTTGGAGTTGAGTGTAGTCTTTTAAGACCAACATTCCTTTTTTAACTTTAAACTGGTGCTCCGTTTCACCTTTTATGGTTTATTATAATTTTATGGACAGGAAATTAAACATAGTTTATCTAATGTTATTGTAATTGTTATAGAATTTCTTTCTTGTCATGATAATGACGTTCTCTCCCCTCCTGATAATGAATTCTGCTGTGATTATCACATACATGTAGTCATAAGTATTTAAATACCTTGTTAAATTTGCCTACACTTGCACAAAAAACAACAACAACATTATATATGTTAATTTAGGCAATTACTCATGTGCTTCTTAGAATTTGCAATTAAATCTTAATATTAATGGCATATTTTTTTTGCATTAGCTTCCACTTAATGTAATTAAAGCATACAGAACTATGTGTTGTAATATTTTGTCATTTCCTTTAGCTGCCTGCCAATTGAATGGACAGAGTCTAATTAAGCTCATGCAAGTTTATGATATTTATTTAATTTGATTGGCTCACCAGGGGTTTAAGTTTACAAACTGACAAATAACACCAACAAAATGAATCAATTAGACATTAGTAGATCAACACTATTTTTGCACAAATGAACTGAAAACATATTTTTGGGGTGGCAAATCCAGAAATGTCCCTGTTTGACTTGTTCTTAATGAAATTCTTAGTTTTGAAACATTCTTATCTAATTTGAGCTGTCAAATTCTTTTAGTTATAAGGCAACATATGTACTCTGAAGTGTTTTTTTCTGTGTAGCATATTATAAATAAACTCTGTTTAGGATATAAGCCTTCAAACATATAGAATGTCACTGTGTTTTGTAAACTGTAGGTCCTTGAGGGTACTTCATGTGGCACATTATGGATAACAGAATAATCCACTTGCCCTTGAAAGGGAGCATTCATGAGGAGGCTCCGCTAAATGAACGAACCTCCCTCACATAAAATGGAAATAGCTTTTTGTGATGAGGTACTAAATAATATAGAAGATTAGTGGAAATGATGCTAGCATTTTTATTGTCCATCCTTATAATGGCCTTCCTACACCTGTTTGTTAGGAGGGAGTTATCAGTGTTTTTAATGAGGAGTCGGTTCCCACCAACTGAACGATTTCATCCTTTTGCTTTATTTTTTTTAAACTCCCTGTCAAAGTTTAGAAGTATGCATATAATGATATTTGTATACAATTACAATAAAATCAATAATTACAAATTGAAAACAGACAATAAAAGGCTAAAGGGCTTGGCTTGGTGGTCTGTCTCCATGTGTATGCTTTCTGTGCATGTCCCAGCAGCCTCCCATCCTTTCATGTGGAACGGTGTCAGCAGACAGCCATTACACGGGCCACTGTCAGTGGCATCCAACTCCAAAATAGCTCCTCTTGCAGTGTTTGCCCAGTTGGTTTCAGAGTAGAGAGGGGCTGGGTACTGTAACTCACAAAGTAGACAGATGAGTCCTGCTCAGAGTGAGGCCCTCTCTCCATCTGTCCATGTAACAGAGCACAGGGTGGGGAGGACATATCTGATCCTTTGTACATCGAATTAATGAGCAGGTCTAAGTAGAGCATATCTGTATGTTTGTGTTTAAAGCAGTGTTATTTAAATTTGTAATTTAACATTTTTGTTATAATTATAGTAATTTTGTGGTGTTTATTTTTAAATATGTCTGTATAGTTTTAAGCTTTAGATTTATTTATTTAGTAGTAATTCAGTAATTTATATAATAGTTGTTTACTAATTTCAGTTAATGTATTGTTTTATTCACAACATCCCATATATTTATTTTTTTTGGTAGTTTTCCAAAACCCTGGTTTTGATGTGGTTATTCAGCTTGTGATTATGATGCACAATATGTATGTTTTATTTATTTATTTATTTATTTATTTTTTGTCAAATGAATAATACTAATACTAATAATAATAATAATAATAATAATAATAATAATAATAATAATAAAGAAATTTGTCTAAAAAAACATTTATACAAATTAAAAGTTTAAAGATTTAAGATGTGGTTGCATTTATTGTTGATCTGTGAAATTTTGCATGACTGTGAGTTTTGGGTAAGGGCGAAAAACTTCATCACGCAGATTTTGCATGTTGTTCATGCAAATTCACCACATTGACCACCAAAAATGCTTTTTGGTTTGACTTCTGTGTGAGCTATTCGTTATACATCTCTTCTCAATGCTATTGTCAATGGACAATTGGACTTTTGGCATGCAAAATATTGCTAAAATTGAAGTGAAGTGAAGTGACGTGTGGCCAATTATTTAACCCGTCCAAGTGCACACACACACAGTAGTGAACATGACTAGAGCAGTGGGCAGCCATATTGCTGTTGGGGGGTTTATATTTCTGGTTAACCACTGTGCCAACACCCCCCCCACCCCCCACTCCCTTTTTTAATGCATTCTCTATATAAACAATCTTATCTTATACAATAAAAAACAATAGGCTTATTTGATTTTCATGCAAATAGTTTCTGAGGATTTTTTCATAAATAGTTTTTTTTTAACTTTTCAAAGATTTATTGAATAACAGATATAGTGTAACCATACTAAACACCACTGTGTATGTGTGACAAGACCAATGCATTAAAATCCTTCAGTTTAATCACAGTTCTGTATTAATGCACTGCTTTAATTGATGCGCGCACACACGCACACGCACACACACACACACACACACACACACACACCACCACCACACAAAAATAAGCTGTAGCTCACATCTCTTGCACCAGAATTTGAGAGGCATTAATAGATGGTACCCCATTATAGATGGTATCCCTCTTAGGTATTCAGTAGTGAAAATACTATGCATTCATTAAACAGGAAATGCACAGTAGGGTTTCTAAATTTCATAGAAATTTGTTGTACATTCTTAATGGGAATGTGCCCAGTCAACATCACTTGGCAACATTGCCTGGCAACATGAAGTTGCCCCTTGCATCATCAGCCTTAGAGTGGTTCCGGTGAAATTCCTCAGAGAAAGGTAATAAAGTGAAACTATGTTCATCTGCCCTTGCTCTTATGATGAACTGCAAATTTGCTACAAAAAATGATGTCTTTCTTTCAAACACACACATACAAAACAATCTATATTATATTCGGTTTCATTATTTTGTAAAGAGAGCTGTGAGAAGTATGTCAGATGCTTGAATAAAAATGCACTTTGTGAATTATTCAGTGAGCTGTTTAGCATAGCAAAGGCCGGCAGAGAGGAGAGGGTTGTGGAATCGGGCGAATCTCGAGTTGAAGAATGACACAGTGTTGCTTCCTCCTCTCAGCTTCTCATCATGTTAATTACCGTATCTGGCTCTTGTCTGGGCTGCAGTACCTCTTGAGTCACAGCTGCATGCGGACGCTTTGACAGTGGAAAGAATAGGACATTTGTCTTTGTTTTTCTGGAAGGGATTGGTGTGATTATCGCTACAGTAAATAACTTTGAAGAGAATATTTATCTGTTTTAGAACATAACATTACCACTCATCTGTCATTTATGACAAAAAAAGGTCATTGGATTTAATCCATATTGTCGTGACTATGACTAATGAAAAGTGAAATACAAATTAGAAGTCCTAGAGAATTGAGAATTGTTGATTGTCAGGTTATATGTGAAGAGTTTTGGGAAATAACTAATGAGATAAGAGAAGATAAATGATAGCAAAACCCTTGACGACTTCATGCATTTAAACATACTCATGCCATATGGATTTACGCATTTGTCCTGGCCAAGACTGCATGGCAAAGGGGGTGTTTTCGCTGTCTACCGTGATAACCTCCAAATCATTTTCCATGACAACGATACATATGAATATATGGTACAGAAGGCTGACTCTCTTATTTTTCACCACTCTCTATCGTCCTCCTAAATCATTTTCAAACTTTTTTTCTCAACTGTTAAACCTCTCCTGTCTCAGCATGTTCATTTTCCTACACATTTCCATGGTCATATCCTTGATTTTATCTTATTTAATTTACAATGTTATTTACTTTAATTTTAGTTTGCCTATACATAAGAAATTTGCTAAGACTGTTGATTTACAGTATCTTCTCCATTACTGTTTGTTAAATTTCAGTCTATATTATCTGATATTTTGTTTGTGCGTGCTCCTTTTTAGACTAGAACTGTTCCTTACACCCAGTCTTCTCCCTGGTTTATCCTAGAACATATTATTATTATTATTATTATTATTATTATTATTATTATTATTATTATTATTATTATTATTCTCTTGAGATTTAGCATATATTTGTATAACTTTATGTAAATATCGAACACCTGTTGCTGTGCAGGATGGACTCGGAGATGATAATCAATTACTTGACCTCAAGACATCTATTTGTTTTTCTCTTAATTATTCATGCCAACATAATCAGAAGGAGTCTTACATAAGCAAGATGGTTTTTTCTGCTACTGTACTCCCAGGGCTATAACAAAATGAACCTCCCCACTCACAAATGGTGTATTGTTGATAGCCTGGAATAATTAGGGCTGCTCTGGTGGGGTGAGGACTATGTCCTCCTCAAATGACATTCTCCTCAGACAGAGGGACTCAAGTCAGGACTGAAATAATCAGTGATTTGTGGTGTCCATTTTGAGTCTCAGTGTGAAGCTGCTTAGTTCTGCTCCACTGCACAGTACGTTAGTTGTTCGGTTCATTGCTATTATAGTCATCCTTCCTCTCCGTCTATGGGATGTTGCCACACACTCACTTTGCATAATTATAGATTATACATATACAAGAACAAAATAGATAACATTACAAACTGGTGCACAATCAAAAAAGATTCAATTCAATTACATTTTCAATTCAAGTTTACTTGTATAGCGCTTTTTATGATACAAATAATTGCAAAGCAACTTTACAGAAAATGAAGTTTCTACAATATTTAGTAGTATCTTATAAGTGGTGATCAGTTTATGTGCAAATGACAGGAATTTTCAGAAAAATGTATACAAGTCAACCAGACGATGAACACTATTAACAGCAATTATAATGTGGTTGCGTAGTAAGTAGCAATATTTGTTAGTTCTGTATGTTGTTTCAGTGTTAGCATCATCTGAGGTCCTCTGAGGGGTTGGCATCATCTCTTTTCAGCTGTTCTGGATCCAGACTGGAGCTTGTGTAAATCCATGGTAAAACAGAGAAACATACAGAGACATCATTAGCGTAGCTGCTGTTCCAACAAAGTAAAATTAATTCGTTTAACCCAAGCTAAAGAATAAGAATGCGCATTTGATCAGAAACAACTGCAGTCAAAAATTATGAGATGCATTATTCGAATGCTTGGCGAACGAGATGCGTTTTTAATCTAGATTTAAACAGAGAGAGTGTGTCTGAACCCCAAACATTATCAGGAAGACTATTCCAGGGTTTGGGAGCCAAATGTGAAAAAGCTCTACATCGTTTATTGGACTTTGCTATCCTAGGAACGACCAAAAGTCCTGCGTGATGGGTTGTAACCTGGTTAGGTATGCAGGAGCTAAACCATTAAGGGCCTTAGAGGTAAGTAATAATAATTTATAACTGATACGGAACTTAATAGATAGCCAGTGCACAGACTGTAAAATTGGTGTAATATGATCATATTTTCTTGAACTGGTAAGACTAGCCGCTGCATTTTGGACTACCTGTAGCTTGTTTATTGAAGATGCTGGACAACCACCTAGAAGTGCGTTACAATAGTCCAGTCTAGAGGTCATAAATGCATGAACTAGCTTTTCTGCATCAGAAACAGGTAACATACAGTTTTTCGTAGCTTGGCAATGTTTCTAAGATGGAAGACTGCAGTTTTTGTAACATGGGAAATATGGTTTTCAAAAGACAAGTTGCTGTCTAATATAACAACCAGATTTTTGACTGTAGAGGAAGTAACTAGTTGCAAATTGTAGTCTACTAGATTCTGTGTACTGTCTTTTGGTCCAATAAGTAATATCTCTGTCTTTCTAATAGGAGAAATTCTTGGTCATCCAATCTTTTATATTTTTAACACACTCTGTTAGCTTAGATAATTTAGAAGTTTCATCTGGTCTTGTTGATATATATAGTTGATTATCATTAGCATAACAATGGAAACTAATCCCTGCCCTTGAGTACCTGTATAGTTTTGTAATCTATCTATGAGTATGTCATGATCTATGGTGTCGAACGCAGCACTAAGATCAAGTAAAACTAGCAATGAGAAGCAGCCTTGATCTGACGCAAAAAGCAGGTCATTTGTAATTTTAACAAGTGCAGTTTCTGTGCTATGGTGGGTACTGAAACCTGACTGAAATTCTTCTTACAGATCTTTTTTTTACAGGAAGGAGATCGAAAGATGTAGCAGAAATGTGAGCTCTCACAGCAAAACTCCTTTAATAATTATAAGAAAGATTACAATTAAAAACAGCATGAGTCTCTTTTATATTTTGACTACAATGGTTTATACAGAAATCAATTTGGGAAGGTTTTTTATTTATCACTATGGCTACAGCACTTAACACAGGAGTTGAGTTTCAATATATTGGCACAGCACTGCTATTACCATTTGTTCTCTCACCATCCCTATGCCATCTCCTCATCCACCTCCAAAACCCCCTCCACCCCTCCCTATTCTGTCGCTTAAACTTTATAATTTTCAGTCTTTGTACACACACAGCTATTCACTTCTGCACTTTGTTTTTCAGTAATTTTTTTTGTTTTTCCTAAAAAAATGGCATTGTAATTTGTATTAATTTATGTAAAATTCTGTACTTTTTATTAATACAGGTTTAATAGAAATGTTCTACAAATGGAAAAGATTGCCATAGCATTTCAGTCTTTTTTCATTTATTATATATATATATTTTGTATAATGTATTAAAATGAAATTGAGTATGTTTGTAGTAATATAAATACTATAAATACTGTTACGGATCACTCGGGAAGCTGAGGAGTAACAGATAAAGATGTTTATTTTTAACAGACACAAGCAGAGGAGCATATAGTGAGGGATGAGTGAATGGTTGGAATCGTGCTGGCTGGGTGAAGATGTCTTGGAGTGAAGGTGAACCACACACATGCACACTGGGGATCTGGGTCTTCGGAGAATCGCTGGAGAGAGTAGAAGAGGAGTTAGTTCTAAGAGTAAGCATACAGGAATGACCTTGTCGCGAACGTGACCGGACAAGGATTTAGTGCGTGTGTGTGGCTTTTATGGTGCTGAGGTGATAGGATGGTGATGCAGATCAGGTGGAGGTGAGGGTGTGCGTCGTGATTGCGTGGAGGTGGAACCTGGCGTGTTTGTAACACATACTCGTACTTCAAGTGGATTTGTAATACATTTAATAGTATGTTTTGTTTATCACCAATGTATGTAGTGTATATGACATATTTGGTTGCTATGATATTCTGAATGGTTGCTAGGCTCTTGCTATGCAGTTGCTGTGGTGTTGCTACAGTATATGGTTGATAAGAGTTTGTTTTGGGTGATTACAGACACTTCTGTTAATAACAGAATATCAAACATTGTTTTAAAAACTGATCCAGTTTCAGTGCTTTCATGTTAAGAAATTCAAAAGTTTTTGTTGCTCTTAAACTTGCACTAAATGTGATTATACCATCTAAGTAGCCTATGTAATTTTAATAGAACCTAATGTCTTCTTTAGTGATACGAGCTCAAAAACATTTATAACCTCTTGAATTTGTTCAATATTGTGTATTGACATGGTGCCATAATGGAAATGGAATTGTTATTTATAATTATAATGAAAGTTTATTTAATGGTAACGTTTGTGAACACAACTGTAGTGTATGTCAGATCAAAAATCCCCAAAAACTGTGAATGGGGGCTTACTTTTGTACAGCAAACCCTCACAGACCCTATGCCAACCCTTTGCCACCCTAAAACGCCATCTTATAAATTCTATCTTTCTGTAACCATTTTCTGAATTTGTGATCTGTGTCTGGAATTTCTGCCAGTGCTGCTTAAGGATGGAGCTTGCAGGGTCCATTGCTTGTGAATCTATTTTTAGCCATGTGTAATTTAAAGATAATACGCTCTATTTGCATTTGCCAGCCCTATCAGTCAGCACCGACTGTATGGCATTCTGTTTGCCTCCTTACTCACGTCAATTATGCTAACTAACACTCTTTAATTTTGACTCTTCTTTCATTTAAATTAAAAAATAATAAATAATTGAATACTAATCAGCATTTAATACTTTAATTTAATGCTTTTCTCTCATTTAAAAGGTGCACTTAGCAATCCTTATTTTTACTATCCCCCCAACATTGTCACTCATGACCAGAAGTCAAGACTAAACCAATTCACATTGGTGACCACATAATCGTTTTGTATTACCTATTTTATTAGCCATTTCACACAATTCAGAAAAACTAAAATGTGCAGAAAATATAGGCCTGTTATTATAATATTATGAATGTGCTTTATTTGGAAGAAAGTCAAGGTGTGAATGACTTTAGCCCACTTATTCCATTAGAGTATTGCTCTATACAGTGTATCCCCCATTCCACCCTCCTTTGTCCGTTCCATTTGGGAGAGACCCAGAGGTGAAGTCTCCCTCACGCCGTGCCCCGCTCCCCTTTCCCCTTCTCACACAGCTTCTGTGCACGACACCCTCTCAGCAAGCAGGGGCGCCAGTTTGCCAATTCCACACACAGTGAAATGATAGATAATGGAAAACTGCTTTGCGGTGGTGGCGCAGAAGATTATATATATTTTTTAACTGCTTGTGCAGTATCGTGAAAAAAATGCAGCTCAAGTCAATGATTCTATGACGATTCTAAGACAATGATGTTTCCCTTGATCTTTTGAAATAGAAGAGATATTTGTATGCTTAATACATCCTGTTTCATAACTTCATCAATAAAAAGGCTTTTGTGTAATAACAAATTTTTTGTGTAATAAAGCTCATTCTGATTTTGATTCTGATAACCCTCAGAAAATGGCTCATTTTGGATCAGAGAGACAAGGTGACATGACATAGGCACAGTCGTTTGCATATGACCGCCACCAGAGCAAGACAGCTATGCCTATTTTTGAACCATTGCATCTTTTTTATGCCCACATCTATTCAGTCAACATGCAGCGAGTAGGTTTGAAGGAGTAGTTGTTTACAATAATATTGCAATGCCAGTCAGATGATGTGCCATTCCTGGCTGTGGAAAAACTGACTATTTCAGTCAGAGGATGTGAAACAGGGTTGAAAAGGTCATGAATCACTCAAATTTGAATGTTTTTCATTCAAAAAAACTTTAGTAGTATTATAATTACCGCTCTGGGAACATAATAATTAAAAAAAAGAATTTGTTTTTATGACGCAAGCTTCCACAGCACAAACAGAATGACAGTGACAAGACAAGACACAGATAATAAAAAGAATAAACATAGGATAAGTAAATAGGGAAAAAAAAACAATATAAAGAAGACAATACAATATATTTGTTTATACAAGTGTGTTATGTACAGATGCATAGAAAATATAAAAAGAGGTATATGTGGTAAATAGAGAAATGTATAGATAGTGTTGTGTATTACATGTTTACTGCCAAGTTCATGAGATGGATTGCCTGAGGGAAGAAACAGGCTATTCTGGTGCTCAGTACTTTGTGAGCACCGACCAGATGGCCATGGTTCAAAGAGGAAGTGTGAGTCCAGAATGATTTTGCCAGCTCTTTTACTCACTCTGGATGAGAGCAGTTCTTGGCCAGTGGGGAGGGTTGTTACCAGTGTTTTGCTCAGCAGTCCGGACTATCCTCTACAATCTACTAAGGTCTGATTTGGTAGCTGAGCTGAACCAGACAGTTATAGAAGTGCAGAGGACAGATTCAGTGACTGCAGAGTAGAACTGTCTCAGCAGCTCTTGGTGCAGGTTGAACTTCCTCAGCTGGCAAAGGAAGTACAGCCTGTGCTGGGCCTTCCTGACAGTGGAATTTATGTGGAAGCCCCACTTCTGGTTCTGAGAGATGGTGTTGCCAATGATGGTGCAGTGCAGGTCACAGTACTGACCATGATGGTGAGTAGGGGGAGTACAGGGGGGTTTCTTCTGAAGTCCACTATCATCTTCATTGTTTTGAGCATGTTCAACTCCAGTTTATTATAACTCCACCAGACAGCCAGCTCTTTAACCCTTTTTCTGTAAGCAGACTCATCTCCGTCTTGGATGAGGCCTATAAGTGAGGTATAAGAACACATCCCTGGGGGTGCCAGTGCTGATGGTGCGGGTGCTGGATGAGAATTTTCACAGCTTTACTAGCTGCTGCCTATCTGTCAGGAAGCTGGTGATCCACTGACAGATGGAGGTGGACACAGAGAGCTAATTTGGACAGGATGAGGTTTGGGATGATACTGATGACGGCAGAGCTGAAGTCCACAAACAGGATCCTAACATAAGTCCCTGGTCTGTCCAGATGTTGTAGAATATAAAGCAGTCCCATGTTGACTGGATCATGCAGACCTGTTTGCTCTGTAAACAAACTGCAGAGGGTCCAGTAAGAATTCATTGATGTCCTTCGGGGGGCCAGCACCAGTCTTTCAAATGACATTATGATCTCAGATGGGCCTGGTGCTTTCAGTCCTCACACTGATGTTATATCATTGGCAGAAAACTGGTTTCTCAGCTTTTCGGAGTCGTTCCTGTTAGCTACTCTGATCTCCTTTGTCCAGTATATTACTGTCTCTGATAGGATTTGTAACATGCTGTCTGTATTTTGGCAGTTCATGTTTGAGGTTTGCTTTATTAAAGTTCCTGAGAATGATTAGGCCTAGTAGTCCGGGTGTTGTTACTCATGTGCACTTGTGGTGGATTGTAAACACTTACGAGAATAAAAGAGGAAACCTTATGCAGCAAGTACAACGGCTTACAGTTGATGAAGTGTGCTTCTAGATCAGGACAGCACATCTTGTTCAATGCTGTTACATCTGTATACCACCTTTTGTTAATGTAGAAGGATGTCCCACTACAATGCGATTTCACTGTTGATTCTGCGTCATGATCTGCTCTGAACAGCTGGAAGCCCAGCAAATGTAAAGACCTCGAATGTCTTCATTCAGCCAGGTTTCCACGAAACACAGAACATCAGAGTTTGAGAAGTGTTTATGGTTACACTTTATTTCGATAGTCCACTTTAGACATTCTACTGACTGTAAGTAACTTTGTAACTACATGTCAACTACATATCAACTAAATCTCAGAATTTTGCAACTACATGTCTGCTAACTCTCAGAGTAGACTATTAGGGTAGGTTTAGGGTTAGTGTTAGGGGTAGGTTTAGGCTTAGTATTAGTTGACAAAGAAAGTGTTAGAAGATATTAAGCAGACAGTCTACTAATACTCTACTAACTGCTAGTTGACATGTAGTTGCAAAGTTACTTACTGCTAGTAGAATGTCTAAAGTGGACTATCAAAATAAAGTGTTACCGTGTTTATTTATTTGGGAGAGCAGAAGTTTGTCCATTTTGTGGAAATTTGCTAGATGGATGCTAGGCAGTGGCGTTCTAAAGCCGCGCTGTCAGAGCTTGACAAGCACGCTGGCTTGCTTCCCACGCTTGCTTCTGAGTTGCTTGAATAGCGCTGCTGCTCTGCCAACTACAATGTTCAGCGAAACATCTGAGTAATCAAAAACCAGTAGAAGATTGTGTGATCTGTACTGCTGAATGCTCAGCAGTTCATGCTTCGTAAAACCTATAAAACTTACAACTTTTAAACTTATAAAACAAAAAACAAACAAACAAAAAAACTAACAGAAACATTAAAACAACTGGCAATCTGGATTTATGAATTTCATGCTACCTCTGAGCCAGGTTAAACATTTGTAAAAATACCTACATGCCACTTTTGTGTTCTTCTGTTCCATCTCTGTAGTGCATATAAATTTTAATACTGATTTGTTTTGATTGGTAACTACTTCTTCTTCTTATATTTTTTTTTATTAAAAATTTAGAAAAAAAGTTTTTAAAATATTCCCTTTCAAATTTGACATAACAGATGAAATACTTTTAATAAATTAAAGTAAAAAAAAATGCAATCACAAATTAGAAAGAAAAAGGCCCCTGTAAATCACTTTAAGAAGTCAAATATCACCTTGTAATAGGAAGGCCAAAGTTGCTCTGAGAATTTTTGACTGCTCTTAAATTAAAGTGCTCCTAAAAAGAAAACTAATCATAGAGCCCTGCATATAGAGAAATTAATATGATTTTAACATTAACGTATTTTAAATGCAATATACATTATTAAAAGGTATTAGTATTTTATTTTTCAATTGTGTGGCGTTTGAACAACATGAACATTAATTCCAACTTTCTAGTACATGAAATCTACCGCAGTTGATTTAATAGAATGTGATACTGTCTCAGTGGAAAAAGCAATTAGCTTGAGTTTGTATTTGGTTTTTTGCTCATCTCCTCATCCATCTAGAATCAGCATGCTTGAAATTAATTGGCCTCCTTCATATAGACTTCCTGCTAAGTTCCTGTCCTTCTCCTTAACATGGAAAAAAGCTTCCCAAATCAAAAGAACTACAAATCAGAAGTTTCTCATCTCAATCCCAGCCATCTGCATCTTTTGTGAATAAAATTGAGCCCATGGGTTTAGACCTGCCTTCTCATCTTTTCAATCAAATTCTCCGGCCCGCTGCTTCTGAGTGGCAACTGGCCAACATCTAAGCCTGGCACTCAATAGAGTTTCTCTGTGGTAAGAAGCTAAATCTGTTGCAGTGAACCATGCCTGATGTGTTAATGGTGGATTCTTTGCTCCTTCTGAAATGCCATACTCCAATCAGAAACCCCAGTTGACTCTTGTTCTTTCGTCCTCCATGCATCCCTTTCACTGTAATTAGATATGGTGTGCCCACTGATTGGATGTTTTATTCTCTTTGTCTATTAGCTGTGTACTGAGAGGCATCTTTTCTTTCCCCAGAAGGTAGGCAGGAAGTGTCATAGAGATTGGGCTTATCATGAAAAACGAAATAAGGAACATTTTGCCTGTATCACTGCGCAACAAAGAATGCCTCTTTTTCTTAAATTGGATTTTGTTTTCTGACTAGCTGATGCTAAATAAAGTGATCGGGGTTGATGCGTGTTTATATGTCACAAACTTCTGATCAGATGTAATCTTTTGACATGCGCACACTGCATGAATATACAGCATTTCACACCGTTATAAAAAGCACACTTGAAATATATCTACTTTGGGTCCCAATTAGGCGACGACCAGCACATGAACTGTTGTCTGTGGATGATAGTCTTAAACAAGGACTGGTGGGACATTGTGATGTTCCACCACACATACGCTGAGTGAAAGGGAGTTTTATAATGATGGGACACTCATTTATGACACTTTACTCCCCAGGAAGAACAGCTCGTTCTGCATGTCATACGTCATTGCACTATTTTTTTTTTGTCACTGCAAATGCGCAGTACTTTCCAATTTCATTTTTAAATCTGATCAAGTGTTTACATGTCTTCTAGCTTGGATTACAAAAGGAATAAACCACCCCTTACAATCCAATCGAAATCGGAATTGGCCAATTCAATCCGATTGATGTGGTTACATGTGACTTTTTTATTCTGACTGTGTTTCTAGTCATATTACAATCAGATTACTAGGGTCCATGTAAACACAGTTATTGATAGGCGACAATGAACCAGGACAAGCCATTATTTTAAATTGGAATTTCTCTGGATTTACAAATCTTTGGGAACTGGGAGTGCACAAAAGCATGAAATATGTAACAATGTGCAAGTGGTCTTGGGATATTTTATCACAAAATCTTACATATTGTGCCTTTAAGGCAATAAGAAAAATATATTTTAATAAGGTCTTTATTTTCATCCTGGAGATGAACTCTATGTCCTACAATGAATTCTCCTCTTTCTGTCTCCCAGCAATCATGAAAGCTTGTTGATAGAAGTTAATGAAATGAAATAAATTGGCTTGTAATGCATGGGAGGCTGTAAAGGTAATGGAATTTGAAGAGTGTCAGTGGGAGTGGGGAAATGGGGTGGAGATTGTTTGAGGTTTGTATCCCGAGGGCTGTGAAACAAGGCAGCAGTGATATAGAGCAGAGCCAGAGAGTGTCCAGAGAGTAAGGTGCTCCTTTATACAACCTTCTCTCAGACTTTCCATCAATTAAAAAATCTTGATATCTTTTTAAATATCACATCATATGATATAAATCACTGTGATATTACATGATGGTTATGCTAGAATAGGCTTTAAAAAAAGCAGCATTAGTGACACATAGTATGTGAACATAGTATCTTTGTATTATTTGGCTCTCTCTTGGCATTTCTTAACAACATATTTCTATTTTGAGAGTGTTGTAATTTTTTCTATTACATTGTTCAATGTAGACATCAAGTGCAGAGCATTTGCCTTTTCGTCTGCCAGGATGAGATTGAGAGATTGGTCAGAGACCAACAGAAAAAAATAAAATAAAAATAAAATAACCTCCTGAGGCATTAACGAACCTTTCAAATAGAGTTATGTTTAACATGGAGAGGGAAAGAGGGATAGAGATATAGAAGAAGGAGATAAAGAAGGAAGGAGAGAGACACACACACAGAGAGAGAGAGAACCTGTTTCCAGTTATAAGTGATTTATAAGTGATTTTGGTGTGAATAAAATTTAAATGCTAGACAGTGTCACACACAAACATACACACACTGTAATTTATTTTATAAGCATCTTGTAGACATTTCCACAGTTCCTCTGGATTGAGTCTGTCTATTTGTTCTGTTTCTTCATATAATCTCAGACAGACTGAATGATGGTGAGACCAGATCTCTGTGTGCAGCAATGGCTGTTTTCAGAATACTTGTGCAAACAAAAAATCCTACTTATTATTATAATTAATGGCAAAATGAATGCTTAAAACCTTAAAAACACTTAAAACCATTCTTTTCAATTGTCATTGAAAATATTTCTAATCATGAAATCTATGGTTATTGTATTTTTAAATTCTATGCTGAAAAACAAAATTTTAATTAGAACCGTACACACAAAATGCTGTCCGAAAAAGTAAAATATTGACTACTTTTCAGATTTTTGTTAATTTTGTAATTTTTATAAAAATTTGATAAAAGCACAAATGAATATAGTTTTCATTGGTCAAATGTAGTGAGGCTTAGGGGTTCTAGACTCATTCTTCCCACTAGTGCTCTTTTGTGAC
>NC_068410.1:286770-314448 GCF_023724105.1 Carassius gibelio | reverse complement strand
CGTGTAGCAAGATCTCTTCGAGTCCTTGTTTCCCCAGAGGTGTCTAGAGCACTGGCACTCTCTATTGATTGTTTAACATCCTACAGTCTTTCCTGAGTGCCAGGCCTCCTTTCCTCCCTCTTCTGCGGGTGGGGGGTGGGGGTGTGCTAATCTGCCTGCATGGGGCGGCCATGACATTTACCCAGGAATTATGGGAACATAATAAACTCTTAATAAAAGAGGCAATGACTTCTACACAGAGCAGAGAGGGATGTATCAGAGTGTGAGTAAAAGGAAAGAGAGAGATATATAGTCAAAGCTAGACAAAGATGCTTTCACTTTAGTGTATAACTATTCTTGAAATATTGATGGGTAATTTACATCTCCTGTCTATGAGACAAGACTAGTCCATTAGCACTCCTTTGTGTTCTACATTTATGAAGAAGGTATTTCATTTTGATTGCTAGGTTAGACTTTTCTTGTTACAGCATTATTATCGTTAACTAAAACTGAAACAGTTTAAAATATATTTTGAAATGTTTGTTTTAAATAGAAATAAAGCTGAGATCAAAACTAATAAAAATGAAAAAATACATACAAACAGTTTTACTGAAAATACATAAATAAAAGCTAGCTCACAATATTCATAAAAACTATAATTGTACATAGCAAATTACATATGGTTTCTTGTCTACTTTGGGTGTATTTTTCCATTTATAAAGCAAAACAAATATAAAGACACAATTGATGCAAGATCCTTGAAATCAGAAACGATCACTTCACAAACATTAATAAAGGGATTTTTAATGTAAAACACTCAGATGCTTAGTGGGTTCTCTGCAGTGACCATCCAAAAAAAGTGATCTATTTTAATGAGTTGAAATCATTTGCCAATAATTAATAAGATGTTAATATTTTATATCTCATCACTCATAAGCCCAGCTGGGTCCTGCCTCTGACTAACCAATGACTGACAGCCAGCAGTCTCTCTGCCGTAACCATGGTGACACCTGGTCTCTCATGGACTCAAGACTTGGAGACTTTAATTAGAGTTTACTGAACTGAATCAGAGTTCGTAGAATTAGAGTGGCTTGAATAGATTATTAAAAAAAAGGAGAGACAGAGAAAAGGAAAAGATATGAATGGGTTAACAAGGCAAGAAAGTTTGAGTGAGTTTGACAGCTACAGAAGAGGATAACGGAAAGCCTGATGTCATGAGTGTTGTCATGGCGATAACGATGCAGGGAAAAGATCAAAAGATTTCCGGAATGGTGGCTCGGTATTCTGCGCTCATGATGATTGGATGATTGTACAATGTAATGTGTGCTGGTTTGTCGGGGAAAACACATTCTTTAATATTAATAGATGCTAATGTGCCTGAGCAGAGAGCAGTGCATGTTGGGTAATACAGACAGCGCTGGCCACAGGACTTCTCTTGGTTTGAACCCCCATCCTTCCTTCCAGACCTTTCTTTCCCTCTGTCATTCACATTGAGTGTTATTTAATTATATGTGGATTTTCGTTTGCTATGCAAATTGTAGTACATAGAAGATGATGGGTTACTGAGTTCTATGGGAGTATATAATGCTCTGAATATGTGTGTGTGAGTGGCAGCATGGTGCCAGGACACTTCAGAGAAACCACTCACACTCACCCATCGCAAGGTCAGCTCCAGAGAAGCTGCTTTCAAAGGTCACCTTCTTCTGACAACGAACATACATCAAATGAGACGAAACAAAGGACTTCAGGCAAAAGATTGCCAGATAACTTCAAATGTTCTTCATTAGGTAACACCTTTTTAATGGATTGTATTCAAATATATAATTTAATATGACTGAATTAACTTGATTAAATTAGATCCAGGGATCCCCAGGAGGTCACAAATAAAAAATGTAAGAGAAAAGCAACTTAAATGTAGTTTAATAGTAGGAAATACAACTCAAAAGGACACTTGATGGCTGCTTTTAATCATTGCCTATTATAAAAATAATTTCAAGCATTTAAGAATTAAATCTTCTGATGAGAATATACATTGGTGAAGTGTTGCTAAGTAGAATAAGAGTGTAAATTAAGACACAAACATTCAGGGTCATTAGTTTTTAAATTTTTGAAAGAAGTCTCTTATTATCTATTATGGCTGCATTTGTTCGATTAAAAATACAATAAAAACAGTAATACTGAGAAATATTTTTCAGTTTACAATTTTCTATGGGAATATAATTTAAAGTTTAATTTACTTATGTTTTTGAAATCAGAATTTTCCGTAGGCATTTCTCCAGTCTTCAGTGTCACGTGATCCTTCAGAACTCATTCAGTGCTTCAAGAAACATTTCTCATAATCAGTGTTGAACACAATTCAGGCTTCTCTGATGTAAGATTATACATGTATTTACTGCTTCCATCCTGAAGAGAAGTAGTAATTTTTAACAAAAAATCTTTAAATTGTTTTTAAAGTAGCACAACCGGGAAATATATGGTTTTTAAAAGGATGATTCACTCAAAACCACCCTCATGTCATTCCAAAACTGAATGACTTTCTTCATCAAATAAAGAATGTCTGTTGTTGTTGTTGCTTCTATAAATAAAGTAAATGGTTTTTACTATGTGGACAATGTCTTCAAAAGTTCTAAATATCTTTCACAGAAATAAGAAAGAAAAACAGGTTTGGAAGAACATGAGGGTGAGTAAATGATGACAGAATTTTTTTAATTTTGGGTGAACTATCCTTTTTAATGTGCCATCATTGAATGCGACTCACTGTTGATGGCCTCCTGTGGTTTCCACTCTGACACACATGGACACAAGTGTGTCTCTTTGGCTTGTATCTCTTTCCAATCACATGTGGCAGAGGTGTGTGTGTGTGGTTGTAGAGGAGGGGTGCTGTGCTGGCAGGTGTGTTTACAGGAGGGGGTGTGACTGCTGTGAGGTTCGGTGGAGTGATCAAGAGCAATTTGGGGGGCGGAAATCTGGAGGGACAGGATGTGTGTGTGTTTAGAGGATTAGATTGGCAAGGCTTTTGGCATTACACTCTCACTGGGGTCCACACACACACACACTGCTACACACTCTGCGGGGGTGCAGGTGTCCCATGGTTGGGGGTAGATCCAGAAAATCAAGAGCTCACCATGTTGGTGGGTTAAACAATGCGTTTGGTTGTACGTGCATATGTGTGTGTGTGTGTGTGTGTGTGTGTGAATTGAGAACAAGTGAGTGCCGTTCAAGCTTGATTAGCCAGTTTTCAGTGCAGCGCTGACATCAGGGAGTTCACTCATCTGCTACAGAGATTAAAAAAACTCTTTGCATTATGTATGTGTGAAGACAGCACTAAACATTACTAGGTCAGGCATCTGTGTGAATGTAGGTTTGTGATGATTTATACGGGTTAAATCCTGATTCTCGATCGACTGCATCATAAGAACAGTTTGGCATCAGAAGACTCTCGATATGCTATAGCCCACATATAGTCTTGAACAAACCCAGTTATCATGAGTCACTTTTCATAAAACATGAAATATTATAAATAGACTAAATAACTACATGGCCAACATTCACATCTTATCAAACAAATCCATGCTGACAGAAATTTTGATGGGGAAAACTAACAACAGAGCAAATGGGAACTTTAGGATACAACAACTGTTGTGAAATGCAGGCTAATGAAGGTGACTCCAAACTGTAGTGCAAACTGGCAGCAGAGGAAGGTTTTCTGACTGAATAATACATGAACACAATATGTAACAGCTCTGTTATTATACATGAGACTCACATAGCTTGTTAACTTTAAGAAAGCATGACTGCTGGCCTCAGACGTTCCAGGGCTAAGGACTTTGAAACGGTTTAACTGTTGAAATTACAGTAAACTGCCAGCTGAGGTTTCCTCTATTTATTATGTACCACATGAAATGCAGTGACCATGTTTCACGCATTACAGTCATTTTGGTAATGGTATATTTTATGAAAGTATAGGCATATATAATAATATACCATCCTAAGGTCATTTCAGGTAAACTGAGGGCCCTTTTTGAGATGTGGCCCAATTTACCTCAAATAACCCTGCATTTAAGCAATAAATGTATAATTCACCTCAAGACGAACTGTTATGAGGCAATTCAATATTTAATTATATTAATAAGAAAATCATTGTAATATGCTGATTTGCTGCACAATGAATATTTCTTATTTTTATCAATGTTGAAAACAGTTGTGCTGCTTAATGTTTTGTTCAGGATTACTTGAATAGAAAGTGAAAAAGAACAACATTAATTTGAAATAGAAATTCTTGGTAACATTATTAATGTCTTTGCTGCTGTTATACTCGATCTATTTAATGTATACTTTCTGCATAAAAGTTTTCAATTATTAAAAAACTTTAAATGTCACTATAAATATGGTAATTAAACGTAAGCAATTAAAAGGTTTTTACTGTAGCGTTTTTACTTTTTCCATTAAAATTTTTTTTTTTACGTGTACATTAGATTGAGTCATTTCTTGTTTTGTTGTTGGACTTCCATGTAAATGCCCACTAGCTGTATCCATTACTGTGCTGGTGTTTCTTAAGAAAAAGACGAGGATGGAGAGAAGACGATGTACATAAAGTGTTTACATGACCTTTCTACATGTGTGTAGAAGTCAAGGTTTGAGGGCTTTCGACTCTAATGTAGCCACTCCATCCATCCACACTCACTCACTCCCTTCATCTGTCAGTGAGCTTTAACTCATGCAACATTAATGCCTTGATTTATTCCTCTCACTTAGAGAGAGAGGGAGAAATGTCAACCATTGTCAGCATCTATTCATCCTTTCGTCTCCACCTCCTCCTGCTCTCTTCTCTAATGCACAGTGGTCCCATCAGGGTATTCTTACAGAGTTTTGCTGTCAGCTTCAAGCATTTTGTCAAATAAGATCAGAAATGCTGACACCACTTAAATAAAAATAACCAAACTTATAATAATGTTTAGTAATAAATATTTTGATTTAAAAATATGATCAAGAGAGTGGATTTCTCACATTTCTTATACGTTTTGGGGGTCATGCCTTTTTCAAGATACATATGCATTAAGTTTCTGTTTAGTTTAATATTAAACTTAAGAATTAATTTAGTTCACTAAATACCAAGCTTCATAGTAATTCATACACTATCTAATTTCTAAAAATTCTAGTTATTTTATTCACATTTCAGGTGATTATTTTTTCATATTAAAATTCAATTTGTACAATTAACTTAAACTGTTACATTAAATTAATTTATTAATAATAATTTAATACAATTATAAAATTGTATATATAAAATAAAACGACATTTTATAATTAACTGAAAATTTTAATCTTTTTAAATCTACATATAAAACATTATATATTAAATGTATATTTTACTTACACATTTTTGATTATATAGATACATTTTATATATAGCTTAAAGTAACTACTCACCAAGTGCTTACATGCAATGCTTTATCACGATAACATATAAAAATAAAACAAATTCAGTAATTATATCAAACAGGTTTTATTGTTTAAATACACAACTGCATTTGACACCATAACATGATCCAGATGTTATACAGAAGTATGAGTTTTACTCGGTGTCCCTGAACACCTGTATTTATGTGTTTACTTGACACTTCTTTAAGTCTTTCAGCCCAGCAGTGCTGAATCCACTAGATGAAAGATGCCCAGTGTCTTTTACCAGCGGAAGCAAGAATCGTGGGGTCACAGCCTCATTCAGGCATGGGCTCCCCAAACTGGAACATGTCCTCATCGAAAAGGTCTTCAGGGAGCTCTTTGTCTCCTTCAGCAAAGAACGTGGGGAATGGAGGGTTCTTGTTATTCTCCAACCGAGTGGGCAGAATTGAGTCCCTGACCTGATCAAGCAAACGTAAGTACGGTGATTAAACAAGAGGAGAGGAAGACACTCGACTAGGTATTATAAAGTCATCTGTTCCTGAATAAAGTTGGGTTGAGTGTGTATGTAAGCAAAGTCTACAACTATATGAAATGCTGACCACATATGATCGATTCACTGATGCACTTAGGACACACAACCGCCTCTGTGCACTGATACAGAGGAATCACTCAACTCGAGTGTGCACCAGCGTGCCAAGGTCAGTGCTTGTGCTGGCATGGACAGTACAGTACACAACACTTTGTTTTGTTTTTTAGCTAAACACTGCTGAATGTGAAGACAGATGCAGAAAAGATAAAAGCAAAAAAAGAGGAGCAAATCTTTCACCTTCAAAAGATATTCTACCTGAGGACAAGTGCACTTGACTTCGCACACGTGAGAGTTTGAGTATGTGAGAGGCGTTTTACCTTAACAAGACAGTTGCGGTGACCCGGGACAGATCCGTTCACATAGAGGATGTTATATTTGGTGTTCACTCTCCATACCTGCCACAGTAAAGACCTTAGTGAAACTACAGCAGGTGTCTCCTGAGCACAGTTTACAGTTTAATTTAAGCTTCACAGGCTCTTTCATGGCAAAGATTATACATTACAAATATAGTAGAACACAAAATACAATAAACAAATATTATATTTCTATAAAAGATACTTTACATTTACTTTTGAAAGAAATTGTAAAAGTTTTTCTGGGTCCATTTATAAAACAAGTCCTTAAGAGTTTGACCTGATAATGACTTTTAGGGGTACACAATAAATATTGGCCGATAATTAAAGTGAAGTGATTGACTAAAATTAATGCGCATCTCGCAAATCCACATTCATTATAAGCATGAATTTGCGCAGCTTGTCAGTTAACAACAGCTCGGTGAAGTAACATCTGCTCTATGTGCAATCACGCACCTGATGGAATTTACCGCTGATTAGAGAACCGGCTTTACTGACGAGATGACCATTAATTATCATCCGATATATATATATATATATCGTGCACCCCCAATAACTTTTTTATGCAAATAGTTTCTAAATTATTTTAAAGTACATTTTGTGCATTCTGGTAGGTGTACCTTCAAACCATGATTGGTGTCATAAATGTTTCCCATCCTGCCTGGCATCTTCTTTCCTTTGAAAACTTTTGCTGGGTCCTGAAAGCAAGGAGACAAGTTATTTAACTCATCCATTAACCATTCAAAAGGGCATACATATGGGACAGTTACAGCTACCCCAAACGACTGACTTGAAATCTCTCAGATAGAAAAGTGCTTCAATATCTGAAAATACACAGTTTGGGGAAAATCTATCAGTATTACATTTTTTTTTTTTTTAAATAAAGTATTAATTTCTGTTAAAATAAATCTTACTGACCAAACTTTGAACAGTAGTTTATGTATGAAAACAAAAAGAATTACATACACTGCCCATATATCATGCATCCCTAGAAAAAAAAAAACACAGGAATCACCCTGCAAACCCCGCTGGCATTAAGAGTGACACTCTATAAGTACAGAAATAAAAAAACTGACCCCTCCCGGCCCCAGAGAGCCTGGCCTCCTGTGTGTTTTAGTTTGTCCATGGGAAGCTGGCTGACCTTTGAACCCCCAGCGCTTCATCACTCCCTGAAAACCTTTACCAATTCTACAATAAAAAGATCAACAGTTTAATACAGTAAAGATGTAAACAGAACATTGAGTCCTCATACGCTGTGTAACAACATAAGAGATGTGGATGAAGCTGCAGACAGGCAGGATCTCAGACACGACTCAAAATTATGTGAAGCAAGGCTCTGTTCATTAAATATATGGTGGGTGTCATAAGAATTTCACGTGGAAAAAGGCATCTCTATATCTATATCTATCTATCTATCTATCTATCTATCTATCTATCTATGTATTTATATCTATATACCTATCTATATACCTATCTATATACCTATCTATCTATCTATATATATATATATATATATATATATATATATATATATATATTAAAAAGTATATTGACACTTTGTGTGTGTGAACTTGACCTACGTTTTTGCTGTGACATCCACATATTGTCCTGGACGGAAGTGAGCTGCATAGAGAGGAGTGCCTAGACCAGAAAATAAATAAATAAATAACAACAGAAACTAAATTGAAAATGGTTTTAAAAAAAATTAATAATAATAATAATTTTTAAAATACACAAAACACGACAAGAAAACCTAAATACAAAACCGAAAAAATAAAAGTATGAGAGTAAAGGAATACAGCTGAAATGACTTAATTCTTTATCTGGCGATAAGCAAAGAGTTTTGACAGGTGAAGCAACCTGGTTTGATGATGGCGTTGTCCGACACACAAAACGTGGTGAGTTTCTGTTTAGGAGGAACTCCTGCATTCCGGAAAACCTCTAAATATCCCTCTGGCCTCTGTGAAAAAGACAGACTGACTTTCAGTTACTTCAAGGGATTCACTAACATTTATAATCCTTCAAAACTAGAAAGGGAGAATGAAAGAGAGAATACATTAAACCCAAACTGCTCTGCTGTGTTTTTGGCTCTAGAGAGGCTGAAGGCTCAGACTGAAGGTCAGGACATTTGACAATTATACTTCAAGCAGCACTTTGTAGCAGCTGTCAAATATAGACAGAAGACACACAAATATACACGCCAGCTTACTGCCAAAAGGGCAAAAAGGGACACTGACCAAAGCTTTTATTCATTACAAACTCCATAGAACAGTTTAGTTCAACCTCTTTATACCATGCTCACATCTGTCCATCTCTGTTAGTCTTTTTTATAACACCAATAGAAGAAAAAAAACAAGTGAGGAGAGAGAGAGAAGAATACAATTAAAAAGTTGCATAAAAGAAAGAAGTCCTAGTTTTCCCGTTTAATTTCCCTTAATATGCACATACACACAAAGGTGACCTCTACATCTACAGAGAGCTCAGTAAATTCTCTCCAGGAGCTCTTCAGGTCTTATTATACTCCCTCTCCAAAGAAACTGAAAAGCTCCAGTCTAATATACGGAGAAGTCAAGGACTGACAGAAAGGTGAAGAGGTAATGGTTTGTTATGAGGAGGAGGAAAGTGTGTGGACAAGAGCAGTCTTACTGAAAAAGGTTAAAGTCAGATCTTACTCACATGAAATGGAGAGACGTTTTTTCCTCCCACAATCAGGGCTGCTGTGCGTCCGTTATACTCTTCCTTGGGTAGATGTTTCACAACATGACAGTCTTGCACCTGACAGAGATATGGATGTGTTACTCTTATGTTTGATTGAGATGGCATGAGAAGTGCAGCTTCCTGGAACAAGCTTGGAACAAAATACCATGCTCAGGGACACCAACTCCATGGAGGCTGATTCTGATTTTAGGGAAGTCGTGGCCTAATGGTTAGAGGGTTGGACTCCCAATCGAAGGGTTGTGAGTTCTAGTCTCGGGCCGGACGGAATTGTGGGTGGGGGTAGTGCATGAACAGCTCTCTCTCCACCTTCAATACCACGACTTAGGTGCCCTTGAGCAAGGCATCGAACCCCCAACTGCTCCCCGGGCGCCACAGCATAAATGGCTGCCCACTGCTCCGGGTGTGTGCTCACAGTGTGTGTGTGTTCACTGCTCTGTGTGTGTGCATTTCGGATGGGTTAAATGCAGAGCACAAATTCTGAGTATGGGTCACCATACTTGGCTGAATGTCACTTTCACTTCACTTTCACTTCACTTCTGGTGTTTTTACCGATCTTTGCTTCCATACCTCAGCAGTACAATATAATAGACTAAACTTAATGAATTGTATTAATCACTAATGCACCAATTCAGCATAATTTGGTGAATTTATGTCACAACACGTTAAACATGTCCTACTGGACAAAATCTGTTAAAGAATCACAATATTGTTCTTAAATAAAGTATTATTAATATTGGCATATGAAGTGGCTCAATCAATGTATTGATTAAAATGTAAATATAAAAATCACTTTGACAGGTTGTAACTGTGTGTAATTCACAGGTTTTTTTTTAATATTGTTCTCAAAAATAGATTTCATGTGCTGTAATAAAGTGATGAATTGGAATCCTCTTTACCTGCAGCATTGTCACTACGTGTCTCTCTCCAGATTTGGTCCACACAGGCATCATTCCAAGTTTTACGGCCACAAGACCGACTCTCCGACTCCCTGAGGAGATGCAGATTACAAAACAATACAATCATAAAAACTTAAGTAGTAATCCATGTACATAACACAATTATGAGCACAAGCACGCTGCCTCCTTTAGGATTGGAAGGGAGCAGACACCCACAGACTGCATGGGTTCTGATGGTGAGACCCACCTTCTGCCCACTCATGTCTGGGCCAGGGCTCATCCTTGAGAGGATTGAGTTTGTCTGTGGTCTGTTGTTTGTATTCCTCTGTAACAGCCTTCTTTAGGAAGGAAGCATTATCTTCTGTGAGGTGCTCGTCCCACCAGGTGTTTGTTCGATGCGCTCTTATACACTGAATGACAGGGGGTCTGCTGAAGACAGAAAACAAGGCTTTTTACATAAATATCACGTTAAAAGTTGATAATGTGATGACAGTGACATTACATAAAGTTGTTAAACCTGATGGTACTGTAGAATACGCCTTATAAGAGTTGCTGTATTTAATATATTTAAACGATACCGAGTTAAATATTACATTGTTTTATGATGTTAATATTCAAATACCTCTTCAGCGCTGCTCCAACTCGGTAAACGGTTACTGGTGCTTCTCTTAGCAAACCATCAGCTAGCTTAATAAACCTATAAGTCAGTGCTGTCATTTTTATTATTTACAATTATCATACAACACAACTACAGCTCGTTCATTTGGCTCGGTCACATCATCATAGCAGACATAACAGTCTCGTGTTCGTCCTGCAGTAGAAGGACATTTCTTCCCCTTCCGGTGTTACGCGGAAAAACGGTCGCCGGTCTCTGACGTTTCAAAATATAGTTCCCTAAGCACTCAGTAGCGCGTTATGGTTATAGTTTGCATAATAGAAAATAAAATGCAAACTATTTATTTTTTCTATTATATTGTTCATTTAAATTCCCTTTTATATTAGTTCCCTCAGCACTCAATAGTGTGCTATTGTTTTTGCTGAGGAGTGAGGACAATAGATTTGTTCGGTTTATCGCTACTAATTTTTAAATGACAAAACAATATTACAAAATCAAGAATACAAAAATAAATTGTTCCTCACAAAAATAAAAATGATAAATATTAATCTAGTCAAATTATATTGTTATAAACTTTATATTGTATTATATTGTATATTATATTGTGTCTCTATATAAAATGAAAAAAAAAACATTGTACTTAAAACATATTGTTTATTTTCTATTTATTGATCTGCTTGGATTAATACATATTGTTTTATTAAGCAGTTGTTACATCCCAGCAAAGGTTTCTTTACATAGCTTTAGCTGGTCTTAAGATGTTTACTATAAGTTCTGCCATACAATATACTAAAACATCAATTTTACTGAACTGCAAAATTCCTGTTTCCAAGCACTCTTAAAACTAATTATTTATTTTTTTACCCTCTGACATGATTGAACAATTTCCTAACAAAACAATATAATCAAAATATGTTCTTTGCAGACATTCAATCATGTGTGATAATATGTAGAACTATTTTGGTGAATTTCTTTTGTCTTGCAACACCTAATCAAAGCTGAAACAGAACTAAAAGGCTCTGTCTCTGCCAAACACTCACAGTGGAGGAACAAAATTGTTTTTCTCCCATTTAATTATCATATATTCTTTTTTTTTAAATCATAAATTTCAGATGCTAAACTGAGCTGCAGAAAAGAATGTAGAAGATCAGGAGGGTAACGGATTTGAGGAAGACCTGATGCTCTGCCTACCATGGGTTTTTCTTGAAGACCTGAGAACCACTGCATATTGAGCCCTAACCACAATTCAGCTGCTCCCTTTGTCCTGCCAGCTTCTGCTTCCATCATGCTGCCAGCTAGCTCAACCACCCTGCCAGCTGCTTCTTCCTACAACCTGCCAGTTGCGTTATCCTCTGACCTGCCAGTTTTCTTAACCATCCTGCTATCTGCCTCATCCAATATCACATGTTGTCCAGCCTGCTGCCAGCAATGTTCACACTCAGAGGTCTGAGGAGTATTACGTATGTACATATTTCAGCAGCAGGTGATGATCATATTCAGACATCAGGATAAACTGACCACACAGATTTAGACATCTGAGAGTATGTAGTGGTACACAGCACCTGAATCACATCTGTTAACTAATGAAACATATTTCCATTTTTAAGGCAATCAAATAAAATGGAAAAGAATCAACATGCATATATATATGTGTGTGTGTCAAGCCGAATGTTTGGTGGTTGAGATACAGGAAGTAATAATTCAACAATTACATAAGCATTGAAAAATATAATAAATGCAGTATTTTATATGCATAATCATGTTATTTAACATGCTTATTTAAAAGATAAAGAAAATATTGAAGTGGATATTTATGGGAGTCTAGCAATACTGTATCCTTGTGAAAGACATTCAACCTCAGATTTCATTCCCTGCTGCAAATTGTTTTGAATGAGAAAGTATCTGTAAAATCACTAACAATAAATAATCTGTTGAATCTGACTAATGGATCTGTTGAATATGATAAATGACATGATCTCTCATTCTCCTGATATCTCCTGGTCTTGTTCTGCTGATCCGAGTGTTTAATTATACATGATGGAGCTAATTGAAAGGCTGTGTGCTTGTGTGGAGAGACGTGTGCATGTTTGTGTTTAGACTTCAAAGATTCTTCCGAATCAAAGAGTCGATCACGCCTCAAGGACTCCATTTCTCAAAGTCTTCTGATGCCTGTCAAGAGCCTTTACATTCAAGCATCCCTCAAAATTTTGCATTGAGTGTATTACAGTATTGTAGCATTAAACAGAAATTCTAAATCAATTTTCTGGTTATGAGAGAGAACTGTGTGTGTTTGTAATGTGATGCTGAAGTAAGCGCATCCAGTGAACATCAAAACAAAAAGCTGAGAAACAAAAGTGGGAAAAACTTTTTAATTATTGGCAACATGCAAAATACAGTCCTGGTTTCAGTAGTGAGCAAGCATACATACACACACGCTCCAAACAGAAGAAAGAAGGAAAGAAATGCATAAAAGGAAAAGAGAAATCTGTCAAATACAGCACCAGAAATACGCAATTACTATTTCCAAACGTCTGAAATAACTTTATAATATTAGATTATATAAAGAAATTCTGCAAAACAAATGTCAAGAAACCTGTAGAAAAGAACAAAAACAATGAATGCCTAAATACTGGAAGTATCCATTCCACATGCTTTCAAATACATACTGTGTGTATTTGTTTATGGAGCTATACAATACACTTAATTGTATGTAACAATTATAAGTCATAAAGGCCTCACATTAAAAATAAGTTTTAAAATAAATACACTACTGTATAAAAGTTTGAGGTGGGTAAGCAAGCAAGCCTCTGTGAGCATAAAAAAAAACATTAAAATCCTACCGACCACAAACTTTTTGCAGGTAAATTGAATAAAGCAATACAATTGTTGCATTTTGGATTATAAAGGACTAACAGTGTTTACTAACTGAGCATTGGTCATGCACTGGCCAATAACTAATAATCACTTGCCTCCTAAACTATTATGCATCGGAATACTGTGCTATATTGGACTATATAGCCCTTGTATAGCAGGTCCACCAAAAATAACAGTAATAAGGTAACAAATGCCAACACTAATGAACAAAAAAAAGGAAGACAGTCAGGTAGAATGTTTCATTCTTTCGGCTTTCCTTCTAATTACACAGAGTAGGTGACGGCTCATTGAAAAGTGCTGGCAGATTGGTTTGATTGCAATGAAATTAATCTTTCCCATTGTTATGTTAGAAGTTAGATTCGGTGATTTCATCAACATTAAATCCTTTTATACATAATTAATAATACTTTTTCGAAATGTTGGCCATGTTGAGATCATATGACTGAATACAACTCTTCCAAGACAACTGAAATATAAGCCGGGGAAACCAAAACAAAAAATGACTGAGTGCACCGTTAATATAACTAACAACTGCATAAAAGAAAATATGGACAGCTAAGGACATCTTTGCCCAATGCTATTGGAAACCTATGAGGAAAAAACTAAACAACAACAACAAGGATGCTTGTCGATTCTTAATCTGATGCAGCAAGCTCTGAAATGATCAATGAAGATATCTTGAAGTTGAGACGAATATGGCTGTGCGTAGCTCAGGGACTGAACGCTCTGGAAGACTCAAAGTCCGACAGGCATTTGGGCTTGATGCCTTTTCCATTGTAGTAATCCACCACTTGATTGGGAACCTCAGCCAGAACACTTTTAGCCAGCGCTGCAGGAGAGGCCTGTGAGGAAGAAAGGACGGAGGGAAGGATGAGAGAATGGAATACAGATGAAATCTCACACTCTCTTGTGCTTGAGTAGGTGATACAGGAAAGGAGTCACTCCTATTTCACTCCATCCGCAAAACACACCCGAAAAAACCCAGCAGGACAGAGCTAAAAATAACACACACACACAAGTATTCGTATTGGACAGCCAACTTCACACCTTCAGATTTGCGCAATATTTATGAATTGTGTGATATTGCAGAAGTTGACCTGAGGTAGCAGGTTTCCTTCCAGACGTCTTCCAGAAGAATGCAAAACAAAACCCTTCTCTGGAGTTTACTGCACATGAAGCTTTAGACAAAAGGTTCAATAAATCAAATGAAAAACCTGAAGATTTAAAATGCACAACTACATCACCAGTTACAAAAAAACATCAACGCAAAAGAAGAAACAATAATAAATATTTAATAATTAAACAAAATTAATAATAATATTTTTTAATAAAACACTGAACAATCCTAATGCTAATAATAATATTTTTTATAAACATAAAAAAAAAATGTTTAACTATGTACTCCGAAAACCGCATTTCTTTTGATTCAATTTGAAAACCTCTGGCCAAAAAAAAAAAAAAAAAAAAAAAAAAAAAAAAATCAAAACTGTAAAGCATTTTGAAAAACGAATTATTATATGCAATTAAAAATTATGCATTGTTAGCTAAGCTACATTCTAATGTTACTGTATTGAAATTAATTATGAATCATGTCTCTCCCATGTGTTCCTGCCAATCTATTCCATTTTTTTTTTCTCACAGCTGTCACTTTTATATAGGTAATAAATGATTTAGAAATTAAATTAAAAAAATACTGAATTAGTAATAATAATGAAGTTACAAAGACAATTTTGTCTCATTATAACTAACATAGGATTTATAGAAAAAAACATTTACAAATTGGAATAAAAAACTGAACTTTGCATGAACTCAACTTCAGATGCAGGAATATCTCTGGGTTAAAGCAGGACAGAATATGCCTAACGTCTCCTAAAAAAGTCGCCTTCATAATGAAGACTGTTCTACATGAACGATTTCATTCTCCTTAATTAAACTAAACACAGGCCTGTAAAATCTAAGAGCTTTGATGTTTTCCTTTCCTCTGTTCCAGCGCCGAGATGCTTGTTATTGGAGCTCAGAGAGACCTGAGAGGAGAGAGATGAAAAGAAGCCTGGATGCCTTCAGATGTACGGCATCCTCTTGTAGTTTGGTTTCCTGACTATGCCCTGACCCGGGGTACCATACAGCTTCTCAAATCACCAAACCTGGCACGATGCATTCCTCTTCATTAGAAACATCTGTTCATTAAGCTTCGACTTGTTAGTAATCACTTAAAACTTTCAGGTTTGGCTTTCTATGTTCTTGGTTTCACCAGATCCCGACAGGATTCTTTTAAAATGATTTCAAATTTGAATATAAAGAGAAGTGTCGGAATATTTTGTCATTATTTATTCCAACAATGTGACTGAGAGCAAATAATGACAGAATAGATTTTTGGGTGAACTAAGATACTTCTGTTTTTACTCACATGTTTGAAGTGGTGGAAGGGCACAAATTGCACGATGTCCCTCAGGACGGGTTCTCCTTTAGGAGAGCGGAGGATTCCATCATCCCCGTCCAGCATCTGCATGTCGCTGAAATCTGCGTTGCCTATGCCCACAATGATGACGGACATGGGCAGGTGGGATGCGTGAACAATGGCCTCTCGTGTGTCCGCCATATCTGTGATCACTCCATCCGTCAGGATTAGCAGAATAAAGTATTCCTAACAAATGAGGAACAAATCTAATGTGAGAGAACATTTAAATATTGAGACTCACACTAATATGATCACAATGTGTTTGTCTTTGTCTTGCACTCAGAGCGCTATTATAATCAACAAACTCTTTTATTTTCAGCATAAACCACACTAAATTTGCCAAAGTAAAAATGTTTATATTCAAATATATTAAACATTACAATTTAAAATAACCATTTTCTAATTAAATATATATTTTTAAATTTAATTTATGGTAGTACTAATAAAATACTCAATTAATAATAATGTTTTTTATTATTATCAACGTTAAAAACAGTTTTTGATGCTTAATGTTTTTGTGGAAACTGTGTTTTTTTTTTTTTAAATTCTTTAATGAGTCAAAAATTCATTGAACAACACTGAAACATTTGAACACAAAATTATTTCAGACTTATTTTGAAATAAGTCTTTATTGTCACTTTTCAACAATTTAATACATCAATGTTGCATAACATTTTTTATTTCTTTTTATTTGATCATACTTACCCCAAGCTTTTGAATGGTAGTTTTCATAAAAACAGATACAAATATTTTCAACACTGCTAAAAATAAGAAATGATTCTTGAGCATCCAAAGCATATTAGACAATAAAGACTAGAGTAACGGCTGCTGAAAATTCAGATTTTGCATTTAAAAAAGGCTTTTTCCATTTAAAAAAATAATAAAAATTACTTAACAGGAATTTTTTTATTTGACAATCTGTATTTTCATTTTAACAAATTAGTAAGTAACCAAGTAAATAAACAATTTTCTGAGAACGAGCCTTATTTGATGCAGTTCTGCTTTTCAAATAAATTTATATTGCTAAAAGGATGTTTTAATATTATATAAGAAAATTTCATTTTGCTGTGCTCTTCCACTGCATGTTTTCTTTTCTCGATGCATCAGCAACTTGGGTTGTTTTTATGAAAAAAGGAGCAGCAGTAAAGCAGATGGAGTCAATATGGTGCTGTGCAGAAATTGAGCCCTACAGTCTAATTAAAGGTGCTCTCTCTCTCTTTCTCTCTCTCTGACTAACCATGGCCTCTTTGGTATGCATCTCCTCAGAGGCAGAGTTGGCAACTTTCTGGATGATGGGAGCAATATTAGTGGGACCGTACAACTGGATTTTCGGGAGGCAGTTCTGATAAGCCTCAACAACACCTTGTATACCTGCAAAACACACATAGCCCATCAGGTCAATACACTGCCTTGTTTTTGAACATATTGTTCAACATAAGTTCATTTTAAACCTCACAAATTTTGCAATTATCTTTTACGCATAAAACAAAATGTCAGTGCAGTAAGAAATAAAAAGTAGTGTAAAACATATTCTCTTAAAACTACTTTCTGCACTGAGCAATTATCGGTTCTGTAAGGTGACATTGAATGGATGTTTTATTTTTTTGCATTAGTGGTCATTTAAATTTACTGACCTTAAAATGTCAGATTAAAACGTGACCTTTGACCCAGAGGTTGTATGGGGTGCGTGTTTGTTTCTGAATTTGCTCATTTAAAGCAGAGCACAGCCTCATTTAAATGCATGCGCATCAGTTCATTGTTTATGCTTCTGTTTGCCACTGAGTGTGTGTGAGAGATGTTTGGATTTCACTGAACTTTCTCTTTGAAAAAGAAAACGCTTGTAGAGGCATGAAGTTTACACTCTGATGACTCACCAGCACATTCTGGGTTGTCCTCATCAAAATTCACAGCAAAATCATGAGAAACCTAAATTGAGGAGAGAAAAAATACACACAGTTAAGTGACAAAAACTGAGAGATCAGAGGCAGCGATGGGAGAGTGAGTCTACACTGTTTTGAAACAAATTGCTTTTTTCAAATGGCATGGAGAAAAAGACTCCATGATATTAAATTATGATGTTAAACTTCATATAATGTACTGGAAGATCTAAAACATTTTGTTTCTTTATTTTATTCATAGGCTCTTATGGTTCAATTATATTCAGAGTTATTGCAGCCAATGGAAGGTATAAAACCATGCATAAAACATGGGAGCTTCCCTGTGGATTGGACTGTGGTCAACTAAAATGCATTCTTAGAGTCACATCCAACCACACTGCGGCCATGACCTCTGATTGAAACATGGCAACCAATCAGATGACCTGATTTTGAGTGATTGGCATAGATTAGCAGGAATCATGAGGTGATTATAGTAAAAGGGCATTGGCAGTTCATGAATTATTCAGAAAACTCCCGTCAGGTAATGGTGAGGGATTCAGAGCACTCTGGTTTGCATGGAGATTTATTGTACTGTATGGAAAACTTCTTGTACAGATTCAGTTTGTTAAATCTTAGATGAGTCAATTTAAGCATTCTTTATAAAAAGAACATTATAGGGGATTGCGTAAATATTTAATCTTAAATGTAAATTTAATTTCAACTTGTAAGTATGCAACGAATCTAACAGTCAAATGAAAACTAGACTCACAGTAAGTGTGTTAAAAGCAAAAATGACTTTTTTAAATGAATTTTCTACTGCAAAATTACACATAATTACAAAATGGTTTGCCCTTAAAGTATAACTAAAAAAGCTGTTTCTTTTTTACATGGAAAAATAACTTACTTTGAAGTCTGGTGGGATTTGGGCTCCGAAGCCAAAAGCAGGAAACATTTTGTCGCTGGAAACAGATCAGAAGCAGGGAGGATTAATGAGCGTGCATTGAGCCCCAGAGATGAGCAATGGGGATGAGCAAAGCAGGGATGTAATATAAAGGGTAAAATATAATTGAGTTTAAGTGATGTATTGGGCAAGAGAGTGATTGAAATGTAGAAAGACAATCCTTGACATGACAGCTCTGCATCCTTCAGGAGCAGGCAGTCATAAGACTGAATGCATTAATCAATGTAATGTGTAATTGATAGATTAGTCTGAAAGTTTGTTTAATGGCCAGTACTGAGAAAATAACTGGTGTAAACATTCTGTAATGGAGTAGTCCATTAAATTTCATTTCATTTGATTGACTGTGTGCTTGACTGACTAAATGATTTGACTGGGGGATTGATTGGTGGGTCACCTATCATAGTCCTGGCAGATCTCCCCAACCGCTATCAGGGCTTTGAGGTACTCATTGGGCTGGTAAGGGTGGATGTAGTGGAGGGAGCAGCTGTTTCGAGGGTCACCATTTGAGGCAGTGAAATCAATAGCCACCTGCAGAACAACACTGGTTAAAGGGATAGTTCACCCCAAAAAATATAATTTGAAAAAAAATAATTTAACCTCAACTTTCAAGCCTCAAAAAGGGTGTAAAAAATACCATAATAGTATTCGTTGTATATCCAACTTGTATACCGATAGTTTAATTTAAGACTAAAATGTAAGTAATTATTCTCATAAAACTATGAACATTTTATATGAACAATTGCAATCAAATGAGTGATTGGAATTTGAATGATTCTGATTCGAGTAAAATGATTCATTGAAAAGATCTGAATCTAAATAATCAATTATTCATGAGTCGGACATTGCTACAAATTTGAAAGCTTCAGTCTCCATTCACTGTAACTGCATGCAAATAGAGCGAGCAGTACAATTCTTCGAAATTACACTTTAGTATTCTATGCAAGAAATAAAGCTTTAGGATTTGGAATGAAATTAAAATGAGTAAATAATGATGGATTTTTTATATTTAGAGAACACATGATGTGTAAACACAAGACATGCAGGTGGAAGCTAAACCACCAGACAACTTACAAAATCCAGATAGATATGACAGAAGATAGTGGGGGAAATGTCTTCCAAAACTACTTACTGTGAACTGAATCTGACATCCTCCCATGATGTAATCCAGGAAAGAGTGCATCTTTATGATCTGAAACAGTGATAACAGATGACACAACATATCTGTTCACCTACAGTAGCTACTGTGAATGCACAGCAAAGTTATCAACCCATTTAATAGAACATATATCATACTATACATGTGTGTGTGTGTGCATTTAAAAAAAATAGTTATAGTACAATAGTTTTTTTTGTTTTTTTTTATACCCAAAGTGACTTCATTACAGGGGCAGTCATAATGATGGTATATATCAGACATAAAGTGAAGGAATCCCTCACCTTGCACATGGTAAGAATGACCATTCCAGAATTTCTGTAATTCTTCTTCTTCACCTGGTACTTAGGATTAATACACTCCCACTGGATCTGTTAGAAACATGTTAAACGTACAACAGTAAGACAACAATTCAGCACTATGCCATTCACTCAGCACTGTATTGAATTCCATTGAGCCACAAGATGAATTGCTTGGGCTTGCAGGTATTTCATCTGAAGTGGGCTTGTGATCTATCTGTATGAGAGGAAGATGCCCACAGGCCGAGAGGCACAATGATAGACGGATGTCTAAAATACTCAGCATAACATAGTGGCTGCATTTGAGCCTTTCAGAAAATGTGAGAGTGATTGGCTGTAAGCTAGCAGTGCGGACGAGACTTTCACAAGCATGTCAGTGTTGGTAAGTCACCTTTTGGCCAAGATCAGTTTGTAGTTTCTCTTGTGATGATGCCTGTCAGAACAAAAAAGATATGTCTATCCAAGCCAAACAATTATTTATTCATTTTACATTTCTGGTGTGAATACAACAGCTCAGTAATAGCAAAAATACAAAGATCTGCCTCAAATCTGTGATTTATTTTCAGCACAATTATCTCAGAATGTTCTAAAGATCTCATATCAGGTCTTGAAGAGTATGCGAGAAGTTTTCTTCCACCACTAGAGAATGAAAGAGTATTCTGCTGAAAATGAAGCACTTGTTTTTGAACCACGCTAGCAGTGCAATCAGCGTGTGCTGACAGACGAGGAAGTCCACTGATTAACAAATGCAATGAGAAGCTTATGCTGAAGTCTGTCGACTCTGCTCCTCTGAGCATTCAAGGGGATGATGGTGAATATGAAGGTAATGGAATTAAAAGCAACACAATGACTACTAATCTGAAGAGCAGGCAATAGATTTCAAATGAGAGAAGCGACAGAACAGCGTGAACTCATTCAGACGCTATAGACTGATGCATAAGAGTGTATGCGGCACGATAACACTGTGTGTGTGTGTGGGTGTGTACTCTATATGGCCATAAGTATGTGTACACCTAAACATCACCCAATAGGGATGCAGAGATTTGCTTCTACTGAGACAAAATGTTACTAAATTGGTTTAAAACAAATGTTTTACCAATTGTGTCCTTTTTGAAGCAAAATATATCTGTATAAGTCTATAACTCTGTTATATAATGCTAGTCTTACTGGTTGTGTGTGTGTGTGTATATATATATATATATATGTATATATATATATATATATATATATATATATATATATATATATATATTTTTTTTTTTTTTATGTATGTAGTTCATCACTACAGTGCTCTAAACTCTCAAAACACTCTCATTCATCTGACACAGCACAAATACACAACACTCTCACATGCACTCTTTTGTTGCCGATTTTTCTTTTGTTCTTCTATTGCAATATTCTCGGTGTATTCCTTGGTGTGTCCTTTCCCTCCTACTCTGTACAGTACCTCTAATTATTCCCTCTGTTTCTCTGCAGATAACATTGTGTCCATGGTGACAATACAGTAGATCACAATTCTCTATAAAATCCAGAACAAAAATGCATTCAAAAGAAAAACAGTGAAAGACGCAAACAGACAGAGAGATGACATGATGAATTCAGTGTCTGTTATGATACAGGCAGGGTGAGTACAGAATAGGAGATGAAAACTGAGAAAATGAGACATATAAAGATCATAAAGCAAGTGTTAGGCTTGTTTCACACCGCCTGCAAGAGAAAACGCTGTATAACTGTAAGATCAGGCTCACGTTGAGCTTTCACACTGACTCAGTTTCCGCTGCATAAACAGACCTGAGGCTCTCGGCAGAAATTAAAGAGATTCAGGGAACCTGCATGAGGATCTGGAATGAAGATATTATAATTGTAATAAGATATTTAATCACTGATGCACTGCACTCTCTGATGAAGGGAAAAATATTTTGAAGTATGCTAATTAAAAACAAAAAGATTAATATATTTTTATTTTCTCAACCAAATGTGAGTGTTGGTTAACTATTATCTAAAACCCCTTGAAATCCCAACAGGTTGGATAGGAACTATTTGTGAATGGCAAAATGTTAACAAAGACCCCACGTGCTTAGAACTGAAACTCCAATGGCTAAATTTTAGACTCATCAGACCACAGAATCTTCTTTGAATTTCCACAACCGTTCGCATGCCCATGGGCAAGCTCCAGTCGAGATGTGATGTGGGTTTTTATTAATGGACGCTTTCTTTGCATATATCCATCAGCTGGAGTTATGAAGTATGCTATTGCTCTTACTTCGTTCCATGTGCTTCAGGGTATATACTTGAAAAATGCAACAACAAAAAAGTACTTTGTGTTGATGAGAGCCGGAAATCTACATTGGAAACAGGGTCAGTTTTCTGACTGTGTGTGTGTGTGTGTTTATACCTGCTTCCCATCCATCGCCGCCTTCATCTCCTTGAAGGTGGTTTGAAATTCTCCTATAAAGTCGTGCTTGCCATTTGAATCCCAGTCCCATACTGTACACTACAACAAGAAAAAAAAAGAATTTACAATCTGCATCCTATATTTATAACACAGTTGAATAAATTGAAACTTAAGTGCTATTTGATTTATTCCACATTTTTAATATGCTGAGCCACATGCTTAATGCAGTAAATAAATCTGTGAATAAATTTAGCTCTGTGCATGAGGGTCTGAGACTTCAGTCCCTTAAGAACCGTGATAAATATCCTGTGCTAAATAGTTTTCTCTAGCAATATTTATGGTCACATTATCTCACACACACACACACACACACACACACACACATAGAAACATACAGTACAAACAAAAACCCATGCTATAACGATACACCTGCAAAACTTAAACAGCTAAATTGCATTCAAAAATTAAGACTTGTTTGTGGGAAATTTTGAATTATGTTTGTTCTTTTACCACATTAACAAAAGTTTTTCCTGTTGTACCATTTAGTGAGACTATTTAGCCAATTTAAACTTAAGTCTTATTATTCTTTTTATGTTTCTCTGCTCTGTTGAACACAAAAGAAGATATTTTGAAGAATGTTCATGAAAACAGAAGTCAATGGATACCATCAACTGTTCGATTACTCACATTCTTCAAAATATCTTCTTTTGTGTTCAACAGAAAAAAAAAGAAATTTATGCAAGGTTTGCGAAGACATGAGGGTGAGTAAATAAGTACAGAATTTTCATTTTTAGATGAACTATTCCTTTAACCTCCACAACTCATATGCAAAAATTAGTTTTAATCTTAGAGTTGCTTCAATGAACCACAACAGCAGTATCTCAGAAATGATAGATTGTACATAAAAATGCACACAAAGTAAACAGTGTGTCCAAACACCAAGAGCTGAAATAATTAATAACTTCCACAAGTACAGGTATAATGAAAACAGCATCAGCTTTTCTTGCTACAATAAGACTGAAATGTCACAGTTCATTTAGAAGAGCTTTTATCTAGTTGGTGTTGAATCTGGAACAAGCCGAGGAGTCTAAAGTTTCAAGAAGGAATAAAGGATTGTAAAAGCAATGTCAATGCAGTGATACAAATGTCATCTTGTTATCGTAACACTTCTTCAGTTTTAATACCTTGTGTCATGTTGTTGATTGAAAGATTTAACACTCTCGTTGGTACGCTGGCCGTGTGTGTGTATGTGAAGTTGTGAATGTGGGTGTGTGGCAGGAGTGGCAGGAAGACAGCGCACTGTAGCGTTGCTGTTAATGAATCATTAATGCTGAGACATAAGCGGGTGGTAATCAAAGTTTGAAGGCCATTTAAAATATTAATACAGAGATGCTGTGGTTGACTTTTCAGCTGAAGAAGTGAGAACCAACAATAACTCAGCATGCATAACTCACACCTGCTCCTCTGCTCTGCATAAAGTTGGGAAACATCGCCAAAAGATGGATGAAGAGATGCAAATGCAAGACACACAGACACACACTAAAGTAAACTAAGATAAAGGTTATAGAAATTAAACATTATTTTGTAAACTATTGTTATGTTTTTTTAGAATATATGATTAATTGAATCTAATAACAGAGCTCTGTTGTAAATATGGATCTCTGAGCTCTCAAAATTCAAAACAAGAAGGTTTAACTGCCCTGTCTTATACAAATATAGATATAATTCCACAACACGAATAAAACGTTACTGCAGTGGCTCCATAACTCTGTGAATCTGAATTCAGTGTGTGTTTTCACTGCGGAGACATTGCTGTGTGTAGTGCCTTGAGTGTAAATAAGTCATGAATATTAAACAAACCAGTTCATGTTTATTCAGGGACATGTCACCCTAAAATAAATAACCGTTTTCGCATCTGTCTGACTATAAATGTCCTTGACTGTCAAACATCACCTTTAAATATTTGGATTCAAATCAACAATGTTTAATAATTTTAGACTGAAAATGTAATTTATTCAGCTATAAATGAACATGTTGCACAACTGCTCATTCAGCCACTTAGTAGAATTGCCAAAGGCTTAATTCAAAGTGGCTTGTTTCCAAGCATTTAAAACATTAGTTAATTAGGAAGTGGTGGTTATTTTCAAGTAAAGCTGAGAGCAGCAATGTAAAGTGCCAGCCTGGAGCTGATCAAGGGATTCAGCTCTCAATTTAACATATTGAGAAATCAGCTCTTCATTTTGCTCTCCCTGTCTCTTTCTTGGCCCGTTATCTTTTACTTTCTCTGAAATGTCACCTGCACAGTGTGTGAGCATTTCAAAAAGGCTTTTCTTCCAAACAACTTTTGTGCAGAATCTCAGTGTAGTGCTAAGACTAAATCTCATCTTAACTTTCTTATGAGAATAAAAAGAGAAGCATCTTTAAAGACAGATTATTACGATACAGCTCTCCTGTCACCACTTCTACATTGGCATACCAATGAGGACCTTACACCTGCATTGCTGAGATCTGAATGTGTGTGTGTGTGTGTGTGTGTGTGTGACAGAGAGAGAGAGGTTTAAGAGAAGAGAACGAAAATAATACAATCTTAGGAACTTTCATGAATAAATAAGCAAACACACACGCATACACAAAAACTTTATGCTATTAAAAAGTAGTTTAAGGCCAAGGATGATACTACACACACACGCACGCACGCACGCACGCACGCACACACACACACACACACACACACACACACACACACACACACACACACAGTACAGGTACATTTTAAAATGGAATAGACCTGATTTCAGTGCTGCACTGTTTTACTGAACAACTGCAATGTAATAAATCATAAGTAATAAAATCCTAGAGGTTGACATATTGGTGTTGTTAAAAAAATTGGAGTTTTAATGTAAGTGTACTTTGAGTACAGTAGCTTGTTTGTTTGCTTGCTTTTATTGCCATACCAGCATTTATTGCTATTTTCATAACAATATCAATGTATTTTAAAACAAATAAAAAGTATTAACATAGAGGAGCAATGAAAAAACAACATCTGACTACAAACTCACATCATTATAATAAACATTATATACTTGGTATAAAAAAAAAAAAAAATTCATGGTCAAACGTTTTTAAAAACAGAAACAGAAATTTCCAAGCAAAAATGTTCAAAATAACTTTGTGTTTTCATTTAAATAATACTTTATTATATATTATATAAATGCTTATTTACAGTAATTTTTAATCAGATTAAAACGGATTAATTAATTAATTAAATAAATATATGTAATTGTAAACGTTCGGGGTTAGTTTGAGATTTTTAGTCTTTTATGCTCACCAAGGCTACATTTATTTGATGACAAATACAGTTAAAACTGTGAAAAACTTCATTGTGATTTTTTAATTATTATTATAATATATAAGTTGTCTATATAATATATTTTAAAATGTAATGTATTGCTATGATGGCAAAGCAGTCATTATTCTTTGTAATATGCCAGAAAATATTTCCTATTATTATCAATGTTGTGCAAGTTACTTCCAAACTGTAATAGATCATAGATTACTTGTTACTAACATTTAAAAGTAATTCCTTACCTTACAATATTACTGTCTTAGAATTATAATGCGTTACATGGCTCCTGTATTAATTTTGAGTTACTTTCACCAAAATAACTACAGAAGTAGAACTTAACATTCTAAAATTACAAGATGTACTGCAGAGCATTTTACATACAGTAGAGGGCATATTGATGTAGCATAATGACTGTGGGCTATCCAGGCAGGCAACTAACAATAAATAGTTTATAATTGGCAAAGTGAAGCCAGTGCTAGCCGGGGCTAACAGGGAGGTGGGCGGAGCTAATAGCCTTGGACCTCGAGCACAGAGGCCGAAATGATGTCACGTCACGCCAGTATCCTCGAGGCACTCCTCTAAAACCTGCCCTAAACACACCATCGCTGGACTACGTCACACAATACAAAGTTCCACAAGCGAGATAGAGAGAGATGGATAAAAAAAAAAAAAATCGCTAAACAAATATATCAGAGGTGGGCACCACACGCAGCTATTGACTGACCACGAACAGGAAATAGAACTTATTAGCTTAATTTTTGATTCGTTAATGTCTTGCGCTCTTGCTGTTTTTTTTTTTTTTTTTTCTTTGAACAATTACATTTACTACAATTACACTACTGCGTTACAGCAAATAGTAATATGTTACTGTAATGCATTACTTTTGTAATCCGTTACTCCCAACACTGATTATTATTATATATTCCTATTTTTTTGGAAACGTGACTCATTCTTTTCAGGATTCTTTGATGAATAGAAAGTTTTAAATAATAGGATTTATTTGAGATAGAATATGTAAGAATGTAAAAGAATTGATAAATGTAATGAATTTTTGCTGAATAGAAGTTTTTATATATATATATATATATATATATATATATATATATATATATATATATATATATATATATATATATATATATATATAAGATAAACAGAAATTAAAATACCGAATATTAAAAAGGCCACAGCACATACAGTATGGGAAGTCAACGGAATAGTACTTTGAGTCTAATCTAACTTTCTTATCTCAAATCTGTAGTATCATATAGATAACAGGATTTCTTGCTCTCTGTAGTCTTATTAGTGTTCTTGGATAACTGGTCCCAATGACAGAAAGTTCTCCAACCCATTTTGTGGACTTGAATGGACTAAAGGGCAGTAACATCAATTTTTGTCTTTGGTTCCACCATGTCTGTTCCCCTCAGGAAACTGTCAGGACCCTCCAAACAGACGGCTGCATTTACCCACTCAGTAATTAGCTCACTATGAAAGATGTCAGCTGCAATGGTGAGGCAGAATGGATAGGACTGCCATTACATAAATCTGCCAAGATGATTTTAATCTAATGTGACCAAATGGTCACGCTGAGATCAGAATAAAGAGCAAAAAAAAAAAAAAAAAAAACCTACATTGACATAACAGCCTCATAGGGATTGTGTCACATTGCTGCGGTATACCTTTCAATGAGATGCTTTTTGTCAAAAATATATCTCTAGTTATCATAACAGTATGCAAATGGATAGGTTTTTAGTTTATGTT